>NC_137208.1:10570478-10575478 GCF_960531495.2 Zeus faber
CGGGGCCCTCAGCTCCAGTAGCACAGCTTGTTTGGTGGACAAGGACAATGTCTGGTCGCACGGTTGGGAACATGATTGGGGAACTTCAGCTGCTTCTAGAGGTCCACCAACAGCTGCCGGTCCTTTGCAGAGGTCAGGACGCCTACAGGCGAAGGCCTGCTTGGAGGGTCGGGACCGCTTCGCCCACTCAACTCCTCCGCTGATGGATTCAGCAATGGTCCTCAGGACCTGGTACCGTCCCTATACAAGTGCCTTTGTGCAGCGGCTAAGGATATGCCCTGGAGCACATCCTCAGCTGCTGCACAAAGGCACTCCTTTCTGCTACTGTGCTCCTCGCCTGGAGCACATTGGGCACACTGGTGACTCTGCTTTGCCCCATGAATGCAGATTTGATGGGCTTGGAAGCACATCGTACACTGCCTGGATGATAGATTTTATGCGATGTGCCGTTGTGCTGGGTTCTCCCATCTTGTCCAAGCTCCGTGTTTCTTCATTCCCACTGGCTTGCACCCCGCCACCTAGTTCCTCCTGGACTAGGCGGCACCTTCCTTCCCTCTGATGGTGTTCATTTCGAGAGTTTAAAAGGATCCTAGCCCAGCTTGACCTCGTGTGACCACTCCCACCAGACTCTTGTCACGCAGGCTTGCCTCTGCTTCCTGAACAGCTTCCTCTGCTTTAGCCACCTTCTGATCACTTGAGTCCCTGCACTGTACCACTTCTCTGGCTCTTGTGACCTTTAATTCCTCCTCCAAGGATTTGAAGGGCAGTTGCAGTTTGTTGTGGTGTCCATAGAGTGTGACGCTGCTCAGGCTCTTTGGCAGCCCCAGCCATCCCCTGAGGTAGTTGATGACCCTCATCGCTAAAATCTCGCCTATCGAGATTGGAACTTCAAGATTCAAGAGGTTTATTCGTCACATACATATACATACTTTCATACATATATGCAGTGAAATGTAATGTAACGCACCCGGTGATCACAATATGTCCTAGACTGAACACAGTAGCTACCTAAGGAAGTTTCTTTCTACTAGACCAACTAACTGATTACTAAAATGTAATACAGTAAGTCGAATACTTATAGAATAAAATAAAATATATACAATAAAATAAAATAAAATAAAATGGAATAGATAAAGGGAATAGGCTTATGTATATGGGATAGACTTATGTATATGGGATAGGCAATTATGTATATACAGATATGTGCATTATAGTGGCATGTGAATGAAGTGAGGTAGTGTTTGTGGGATAATACACCACAGTATACAACAGTACGGCGCAGCAATACGGTAACACCGAACAACCCAGAACAGTGACACAGTATGCGGTACAGTATGCTACATACAGTACAGAAGGTAGTGGAGCCTATGTGTGTGGCTCAGTGAGGGCCCCTGGTGAGGTCCGCATTGACAGTTCTTATGGCTTGTGGGAAAAAACTCTGTCTCAGTCTCTCTGTTCTCGCTGTGTGACTGCGGAGGCTACTGCATAGACGAGGAGGGGACACAGGATTTGGGGAAGAATGCCATGATGATACACCCAGGCTTTGAACTTCCCAGGTAAGCATATTTCAGCCAGCCATTCAATTCATTGCAGGTCGACTGGATGGATACCATGTCCCTCAGAGATCCTTCAAAAATCCTACCTAAGATTTTGACTGGCTTCTCTGTGGTGGTTTGGATGGTTGTGCCTGCGATGTCGAGCCGGAACTTGTCCTCCACCTTCCCTATCCTCGGCGCCATAGACCTTGATTTGGCTGGTGTTTAATACATCCGGGCCCACTCCCCCAGCTTTTCGAGTCCCTGCAGAATCCACTGTCACCCTCGGATTGATTCTGTGGTGACTGTGAGTTCATCCATGAATGCCCCGATGGGTGGTTGCCATTAAGCAGAATTTGTTCTGGGCCCTCTGCACTCCGGTTCGGCAGACTTAGACTTAGACTTAGACTTATCTCCACCTTGTGCCAGCTTGATGTAATTAATCCTGAAGAGACCCTCATCTTGAAGTTGCTGTAGTAATCGGCGATGAGGTCTCTGATTCTGCTGGGGACACGATGCTTGGTCAGTGTGAGCTGCACCAGCTTGTGTGGAATGGAACCATACGCATTTTGCCAGGTCGAGCCACAACACTGACAGGTTGCCCTTGTTCTCTCTGGCGTCCCCGATGAGCTCTGTCGCCGGACCTGCGTGCTCCAGACAGCCCGGCAACTTTGAAATGCCACCCTTCTGGACTGACTCCTGGACCTCAAATATAAACCGGTAGTCAAATAAAACCGGGACTCTAATAAATGCTGGGTGAGTGCTCTCGTGCTCCAAGCGGTGCGTTCAAGGCGAACTTGGAAAACTGAAATTCTCCCATCGGTTACAACTAGAAATGCGACTTTTAGGGTAGCTACTAGCTCTCTCTTTTTCACCCTAAATGTGTTTGCATGGCATGGCACCCAGACGGAAGTTTGATTTTAAATTCATACTGAAATATGATCAAATATACTTATTAAAAAATGGGAATGAGACTTAAAGTCTGCCTCTAGTATAAGCCTGCTTCCAATAAAGGCCTGGTGCCCTCTGCAGTTGAGGTAAATAAAGGCCCCGGTCACAATTTGAGGAAATGCGGTATATTGCTTTGACTAAAACCATGTGAATTTTGGTCTGTTTACCATTGACAGATGCTTGAAAGATCAGTGTGTGTTCCAAACAGGCAACGATAACCAATGTAAAAACACACACAGCTGGTTCTTTCTCCCAGTCGGAGGGAAGGAAACTGTTTTTTGTTTGTTTGATTCTCAACACATTGCACCCTGTTTTCAATGATTTCTTTAGTTATTCATTTTTAAAAGACCAACACAAAGAGTGTCTACATTTTTTGCCTGACAAGGGAAAGTATGGGGAACAACGAGTCAAACGATGCATTTCAGGAGTACTTGTTTTAATACTTTAAGTATATTCAAGGGCAAATACTTAAATACTTTTACTTGAGTAGTACGGTGTTACTTCACTTAGGATAAGTGAACCCTAACCCTTACCCACTCGAGTCATTTTCTGTCGGGTTATTTGTACTTTGACTGAAATAAAAGGCCTGAGTACTTTTTTTCCCCACTGTGTCATTGGGTTTTCATACAGAATGTCGAATTTAAGGAACGGGAAAAGAATACTCAACAACGTTCAAAATGTATTACAAGTATTTTAGAATTTTAAGTAATTGTTAAGTCCTCTATACTAGTGTTTCTCAAATGGTGTACTTATACCCCTAGAGGTACTGCAGAAGTACTGCAGGGGGTACTCCAAAAATAACAAAATGTGCTAAAAAAATAGTGGTTATGTACTGTATAATGTTAAAAAAAAAAAACATATGACACACATATAGTACATTATTTATGTTAATTGTGTTTATTTTTTTCAACGAGGAAATAGCTTGGAAGAGGCCTTTTCAACGCCAGTGAAGGGGGTACTCAGCTGAAAAAAAGACCTTAAAAGGGGGTACACTAATAAAAAAAAGTTTGAGAACCACTGATCTATACATTTACTCGCAAAATATTTAGCAACATTGATGTGCGGAGTGGACCAACCGTTCGGTACGCGGCTTCTATAAAAGTTGTTACCATGGTTTTAAGAGGGCTCAAGCATCCGTTAATGAACCGTCTCCAGAAGTTACGCCTCGGGACAAGGTCTTCAAAGAGGGAAAGGTTGGAGAAAGAAATGTAAACAGAAAATTTGCATCCATTAGACTTTATTTGTTTAAGTGATTGAGTACATGTATGTATGTGTGTGTGTGTGTGGATCCGTTGGAAGGGGCGGTAAATGTAAGACACCATTCGGGAACGGTTATGTTTTCCAATGACCTTTTTCAGAAACTGCCTGGTGATTCATAGAGAAAACACACCTACGCACGCACACACGCACACATACACACACACGCACCCAAACACGCAAACACGCAAACACACACTATATTGTACACACACAACACACTATACACACACAATATTGTATAAATAATCAATACCATTTCCAACATCTATTAATTGTAATTTTATATGCCTTTATTCCAAGATAAGTGTCATATTTTCAAATGTATGGATATGGTCCTTTATATTTTATTGTATTTAATCTCTTATTTCTTAGTTCAGTACATTATATTCTATTCTATATATTATATATTGTATTATATTGTATATATAATATAATATAATATAATATAATATAATGTAATAAAATATAATAATTATTTTTATATTGTTTTATTTCATTATATTATATTATATATTTAATTTTTATTTAACCTTTATTTATACAGAGAAACCTATTGTGGATACCCACCATTTTCCATGGTGCCCTGGTTACAATGATTATACATACAAATTTTAAAAGACCATAAATGCCTCAACAAAAATCCGCAATCAATAAATAAAACAACAAGAGTAACACTTTTAAGTAAAAAATGACATGTACAGTGAACAGCGCATAAGGAGTGTTTCCCTTAGTATTACATGTATCACGGCAGTGATTCAGAGTATTATTCTTTCGATCAAATTCTTTTGTCTAGCAGAAGCCAACCCTTCCCGAAAGCCTGACGCAAGCCCTGCAGCCAAAGGGACCTTCTGCCAAAGCTAAGCCCATATTTCAGTCAGTTAAGGTTGAGTATTGTTTTTGTGTGAGATTGTTTCAAGATTAAAGCAAATAAAGCACGGACTGCTATTTTTGCCTCCAACGGCAAAGCGATGCCAAAACAGGAACCTAAAAATACCGACGTTCAACTCTGACTATACGTTCCCCCCTGCTCGTTCTGACGCGCGTTCGAGGTTCCGCATCGCCGGCCCTCAAGAAAAAACTCGGGCTTGCGTTTGGTCTTTGCCAAAGATGGTCATACTTGGTCGAAGAAGGTATATTTTTAGAGGAAAATAATAAGTGGGCCTGCCAGCGCCCAGATATTGGCATGTCCCTGCCGTTGGACGGAATTCAAGGTTAAATTGGAGACCCAAGAGCAACCACGGTGCTTTCATCCCA
>NC_137208.1:10580478-10652978 GCF_960531495.2 Zeus faber
TTGTACCTTGCTGTTGGGTTGGAAGTACGGCCACGGTCCAAAGATGGGGGCACCTCAGCATCATGATTGAATATATATATATATATATATATATATATATATATACTTTTGTCATTGAGGCCTAAGTCTAATGTGAAATCACAAGCCCGTTTATTAGCAGCAGATAAAAACGTGTGAATAATGACCCGTCCATTCAAACATCCATCGACGTGTCCGTTCATTTAATCTACCCACGTAGTTCACACTGGAGCCTATCTGCACTTACTACGTGTGAAAGTCAGGGATAGTACCTTCATAGAGGCGTACGTCACATGCTTTAACAAGCTGCGTAACCCTTTTCATGGAAACATAAAGGTGAAAAGATGCCATCTCTAAAAACAAAATAAAAATAAAATGGCATGGAAGCCTTTACAAATTCATTTGATCCCCCGGGGCTCAAACGTCGGGGCGGGGAAAAAGGCGGAGACGCAGGCATGTGGTTGAAACTTTATTCATGTTTGATATAAAAAGTAAAATGCATCTTTTCGTTTGCATGGCGCTTGGATATGAATGATAGAAAAGCTTGACTATGTACAAACACGAAGCTCGTAATATACACACACACGACGGTCTACGTGAGGGATTCTCCTCGCACACTCTCCTCAGTGAATACCTCACTGGTGAACAATCAATTTTCCTTGTTTTGAACCCGCACAATAATAATACAAAAAAGCTGTCACACCTCGCAACGAAAGCAAAATAAATACTGTACATGTCCCGTAGTTTAAACCTTTCCTTTCCACTCTCAGCCGCTGTTGATTATTAAAAAAAAATAATAATGATGATGCAATGCCATGTTTCACCACCAAGTGGAAGTATTGTATGTGTTTTGTATCAACTTTTTTTTTTTTCTCCACTTTTTAACCCTGGAAAACAGGTGGTTGACATGTAAGAGATGTGCAGTGTACAGAGCTGTTCATAGAGTTAGAAATATGCCGTTTTTTTTTGTTATCTGGATCTGAGATGAGTTTTAAAAGGTTGGCCGACATTACCATCTGATTCCTTAATTTACGAAGCTTTCAAATTTCCTGACCCGATAGATTTCCACGGCTCTCTTTAGTGTTAACTGAAGAGAGTTCCCATCTTGTTGAATGACGCACGTTTGGCGTGAGAAACTGCTTGCCCATAAGACTTACCACATGAATTTCAATCTGCCGCAGGAGTTTCAATATGACCTCAGTACAATGTTTTAGTGTGTTTTTCTTAAAGAAACACGTGGGATATTCAATCGAGCAAAAATAAATCGCTCTTTCAAGGTTCTGTGTGGCCGTTTAGTCATGTTGTGACTCCACAATTGCATGGGAACCCGATGACATTATCGTTTTCTATTGAAATGCGTTATTTAGTAATGTATCTCATTAAAAAGACGTCTTCACGACTCAAAGCGGCTGTAAATGACTTATCGAGACGGGTATTCTTTTGCCCCGTCTGTGAGCTTTCACAGCGGATTTCAAGCCACGCTTGAGCTTGTCTCCTCGGCTCTCGTAAAGCTCACTCCAGTGGCTTCCATTAACCGCGAAACAGCTTAGAGCGGTGAAAATAACAGCTCATTAGATTGTGCTGCACTCTCCTCCCGGTCGTTCCGGAGGCACGTGGGGAAGCTTACAAGCACACGGCCGTGGGACAGAAAGTGCAGAAATGTCACTGAAAGAGTAGATAGAACAATCCCGCGTCCCAATCTTCCCCATGGTGCCTATAGGCCCTCGAGGTGGTCGGCCGTACGCCGTTCATGTATATTCTTCTATTTCTATCGATCTGTCGCCTCCCATGGTCTGCTGCACATTATTATCATTTTAACTAGGGCTGGGAGGTAGCTCTGCATAATATCGGTTTCGTGATATGAGACGAGATAACCTTTGGTGTTTTCGTTATCGTAATATTGTGATATTTCTACATTTTGTTGGTATATCGTTGATATATATGGACATAATATCGCTATCGTGACGCGAGACGAGACGTCGTCTTTTTGTTATCCTAATATTGTGAAGTAAAATGTTGTCTTTAAGGCTGCATTACAGGGAAGTAATGCATTTTTTGTGAACTTCATAGACCAATAGATCAATCTAATAATTCATATATTTAACTTATGAAAGCATCAAGAGTCACAAATTCCGTCAAGTTATCAATATCAAGGTATTCCTGAATTATTATTATTATTTTTTATAATAAAATGTCGGTCGGCCCTAATTTTGATGATATACTTTTTGAATTACACTTTATGAAGCGGTCAAAACCAAACAATTGATGCGATTCCCCCCCCCCCATTTCCTATCCTTAATGCGTCTGAATCGTCGTCAGAGCTCATGGTCCATTTTTCGATGAAGAGAGTAAATGTGTTCATGGGTGCGCCTGTGTGTAGGTGTACGTGTCGGTGGTGTTACTATACTGTACATATGCGTGACTGCGCTAATGCGTATGAGCGTCTATGTCTATTGGTCCGTCAAATTCCTCTATCTGTCTATCTGTGTTTATCAGCCTGTTAACCGGTTCTCCCTCTCTCCCTCTCTCTCCCTCTCTGGTCACGCCTCCCCATGCTTCCCCTTAGGGCGCGTAGTTCTTCGGCCTTATCATCATCTTGACGGTCTTGAAGGCCTGTCTGTAGTTGGTGGGGTAGTACTCCGTGGACATGTTGTGCCAGGTGCCCCAGAAGATGCCGTTCCTCACGCCCTTGTACCTCTTGTGGTAGTACTTCCCGTTGAGGTTGGCCGACATGCAGGCGTCGAACCACCAGCCGGAGCTGTAGTACGCGCCGCAGTTTCCGGAGGGATAGCGGTCGTTGTCGCGGTCGGGCGTGGTGAAGAACTGCTGGTCGTGGTTGAAGTTCTTGTTGAAACTGATGGCGTTTCCAGCAGTGCCGCTGTAACAACGATGATAATAATGAGCGGTTTGACTGTGCTATGGCCTTGAAAAGTCAAGACAATTTCTATCATTGCGGTACTTTATGCCAAAAATGATTTTTTTTTTCAACTACTGCATTACTCCCATACAAATGGCCTGTCTTTTAATTTTCCTTGTATTCTCAGCAGCAGGACAATGCCTCCCACCGTAGCATACAGTGGCTCTCCCTGTTATTTGTAATATATGCTGTAAACCGCATCACTTCCACTTTTAATTACTGCTTATTACACTTGCACTAAGAATCTGCAAATCCAAACGGACGGTTTAATTTCAAGTCCAATACTAACAGCAAAGCTTTGATTTAATTAATAAAGGTAATTGCATATAAACATGGAACTTTTTCTTCCAGGCTACAGGGATGGGTCGCTGCCACATGTTTGGTACCAGTACTGACACCCTTGCCTTGACTTTGGTTCTAGTTCTGAAAGGATTCTTACTGAAGTATCTACTGAGCTTAAAAAAAAAAAAAGCCAATACTTATTGATGAAAAGTATTAATTTGGTGACGCAAACAAAGAAACCACTTTTGCCGCACCTGTATCCGCTGACGGACAGCCGGTAGCGTAGGTATTCGTTGGCCACGTAGAACTGGTCGTACTTGGCGTACTCCCTGACTCCCTCGAAGTCCTCCAGCTCGATACGCAGCACCATGTCTTTCACCTTGCTCAGCAAGTGGATATGGTCATTGCCCAGCCAGAACTCACCCCTGCAGCACAGAGGGAGGATTGGAGGGAAGAGGGAGAGGGGGAGGATGGAACAAAAAGGGAGAGTTTATTAAAATAAAAATAAAAAAAGAAACAGTACGGTCCACTCAGACTTGATTTGCAATCGGATGCGGTTGTTACACACCAAGAGGAGGAGGAGGAAAGTAAAGAAGATGAAGGAGGGAAAGCGGAGCGAAACTAAAGGGGAAAGAACGTTTTTTACTGTTGGATGAGGGGGGGGGGGGGGGGACTTTATCATATACTGGACAGAATTCAGCCCCGCGGAAGGAAGTGCAGGGGACAATTTAGGAAGAAGCTGAATTTTGGCTTCGGCGCTAATGGAACATCACGCTGCAGAGCGAGCACGGGGAGAGTGGCCGCGGTGCAACGGCAAAGTAAACTCCACACCCTCCTAGCCCCTCTGGCTTTTCAGGAAGAAATCGGTTTAAAATTATGATTTCAGGTTTTAACAACCACATTAATGTTTTTTACCCCCCCAATACAATATGACTCAATATTGAGTCACCGCTCAGTATTTACCGGATGGCGGTTTGTGTTTATTTTAGAGATGGATCTACAGTAGGTGGGGGGAAAAAATGAATAAAAATCAAACTCGATAGTCTTACACATAATTGCCTGAAATATCCCAGAGACGTTTTTTGCAACTTTGATATTGGTTAGTTAACAGTATATATCTTCGTTTTAATGCTCTCATTTTGCAGGCGTTTGCATTTAAACGTATATTTTTTGTTGTTTTAAGTGTTTTAACTGAATAAAACAAAGCTAGCGGTGTTGATACAAGTCATGTTGGCTATTTTTTTTAGTTCTTCCTGTAAGGTATTTAAGTGTTTTTTGAGCTGTTTTGTTTGAGGTACTAGTTGTTTAAGATATTGGATTGGTGTCGGTATCAGAAGATGTTCAAGATATCAACATCTTGGAAAGGAAAAGCGGTGTCAAATTTAAATCATCACGATCGCTTCAAGGAAAGCCATTTTGAGGCCGTCAACCAAGGAACCCATACAGCCCCAAATACCTGAGGTTCCCGAAGCCCTTCTTGTACTCGGCCCAGGTGCGGTTGAAGCTGACGGAGCCGTTGAGGCGCTGCTGTATGACCGTCCACCCTCCTCCGAAGGACTCCATGTCGCACTGCACCTCGAAGGTCCCGTTACGGGGGTGCGGGGTCACGTGGTACACGCCGTTTTTCCTCTCCTCCAACACGTTGTACTCAGAGCAGTCCCTGGGTGCCAAGATAACTGCAAACAGAAGAGTGGAATTTTAAGGCAATGCTAATAAAGGAAATATGTTAATTCCCTTTTTCACACTATTCCAGCACATTTCCCATCTTTACTATCATGGTTCGAATAAGCCCCGCGGGCGAGCGTTGATTGGCGATGGAAGCGGAAGAGTCTTGGCTCCAAATTCAAGATTAAGTAAGCATGCTGGAAGTTAGGAGTTCGGCGCATTCCTGCATGCAGATAATTATTTCTTCTGCAGGAGAACCTACACGACAAACTGTAGTCAGCGGTGATGCAAAATCGTCAGAATTATCACAAAGCATTTCTTCAAATGAATGCGGCGAAAATGTAGTGGTTCCGCTACCATACAATAAGAAAGTAGTGTACTACTACAGCTTAAGCTACTTCTATTGAGTGTTGTCCTTTCATATTTTTTTTTTAAGCGATACTCTGTCCTGTTTCTCCACTCTTCAACAACTTGTGTAAGGGGTCCTTTGGGGTTGGATTAGGAGAGGGTTAGAACAGAGACAGATCCCAGTTGCTAACCTCCACTCTGACTTAGTGGTTTAAAGAATGCATGCATCTGAAAGAAAAGAAAAGGCACAAGCGATAAGGAACTGAAGTACAAGTATAAAAGACGTTGGATTAAAAGGAAAAAGAGGCACAGGCTGCGAAATGTCAATTATTAATTAAGACATTAAACCAAATAAAATGAACCTTTTTGATACATTTACTGGCCTCTAATTGTGCATATACGATTATTTAGCTTTGTAAAAATACAACTTTAAATACCTTTCTCTGAATGAATTGATTATCGAAAATGAAATAGTTAAATGGTAGTTAAATAAGTACATCTATAAGTATAAGCACACCCATGGCACTCTACACTTTCATCAAAGACATTTCCTGTTAAGAAAGCAGTGCTTTGTGGACTCTCCTTACACAAGGAAACTGTAGGAAATTTATTTTAAGAAATGTTGCTTCATTCAACCCTGACCCAACCCATTTTTTGGGGGAATTTTTTTCCGCATTTTGACGCTGATTTTTCGCAGTGCAGGGGCCTGTGGCTCTTAGTCGATGACCATTTTCCTAGTGTCACACTGACGGCACGCTGCACTGCTCCACAACTCTGCAGTGTCCGGGGAACCTTTCGTCTGCATTCTGTCTTTGTCACCTGTCCACTCATTCCTTCAACCTCTGCGCCCATCCCCTGCGCCGCACCACAGGCCACTGTGCTGCCTCCAGTCTGAATGGGACCAAAGTCCATAAGCTCTCCGTCACTTCATGTTTGCTCAATTACAAGTGACAGACTTGTGAAAACGTGGGAAAGTGTAAAATGGGATTAAAGCCCCCTACCACCCCGCACCCCCCCCCCAGCAAGAAAGTTGGGGACCCAGGGCCTAAATCGTCCTGACACAGTGGTGCCGAACATGGGGAGATCCTCCAAGGATGCACTCCAGTCCTGACTAACCTTTGAGCAAGCTGCTAAACGGCTTCTGTTGCCAAGAAGCCCACAATGGAGCAGGGATGAAGGGAACCCAGTGCCTCCCAAAACAGGATCATGCTTATTTTTGCTATTTAGTGGCTTGCATGAGGAGGCACAGTCTAAACCAGGCCAATCAGGGAGTTTAATTAAGAGGGGGAATGTGTTCGCTTATGTTAACTTAGAACCATGTACCTTCATGACAGCTCAGGCTCAGCCCATCCTCCTTAGCGATAAAGAGATTTAATTGGTAAAAAATACATGCACCCGTGATATAGAATGGGAGCATATGCAATAAAAGCACATTGTGAATGAGTTTTTTATTTTTTTTTATATTAACTTCACCGCCATTTGTATTAAACTAGATGCTTGCTAGAGGAGGCATTTGAGTTGGAACATCAAATGAAAGTGGGCCTAAGAGTAAGGGCGGCCTGTTGTTCATCAGAGCAATTGATGAACAGAGGTTAAAATCACCCTTCCCCAGACACACGCGCGCACACACGTCATGTCATGACGTGTGTCCGTCTGCTCCCCAATAAACCGGTGCGTTTTAACCATCATTGCCTGTGTCTCTGTGTTGGCGAGCCCCTAGAAAAGCCACTCAAGTGGCGTGCGGCGGGGGAACTGCCACACTGCCGCCCAATGTGGGGCTCCCGGCACAGGGAAGGGACACATAAGGGCCGGACAAAGACACGCCGGAGCCACCAGCAGGTCAACGGACGGCCACAGCACCAGCCCTCTCCCGACTGGCAGCAGTAGCACACGGCAGAGGTCCAAAGGAGAAGCAGCCGCAGCGGCCACCATGGGTAACAATGGGTTCTTGTCTGGCTGTCTGACTGGCTGACTAATGACTTATCCTGACAGTTTGTCAGGACGACATGGGTGATTGTCAGCAAAGGAAAACCTCAGACATTATCAGTACACTGTGTCTGCTAATAGCCAACACTCTCCCAACAGCTGGAGATATAACATGGGGAAATGTGCTTCCAAAGTGATAAGCTGTGTTCCCATCACAGTTCCCCAAATGGATGTATGATTTCAGTTTTGATGGAAACATACTCTCATTACAAACAAACCCTCTTCCTGTAGGAAGTCCTCTACATGCTAGATAGGTGTTTGTTATTTCTTTTATCACTGAGGTAATGTAGTAGAACACAAGCACATATTGCTCTTTGTTCACCTTAAAGCCAAATTAATTCCCCTTAACTTTTGCAGACCTGAAAATGGACATCATTGCCTAGAGCAATTGTTTGGAATTTGCAAAGACAAATCAAATAAATGTACTGAGCTACAAAAAAAATAAAGCCATACATTCAGTTTTTTTTTCTTTTTTTAATACACTGCACATATTTTACCGACTATTGACACGAGGGTGCTAATGATGATAATGACCACAGCCTATAACTATTTAGAAACCTATTGCCTACCTACTAAATATGTCATATTCAATTTCCTTAGCTTCCCCAGCTAACCTTCCCCAACTAAACTTAGCTGTGGTATCTGGTACCAAGACGTTAGCAGCAGATCCTTTAAGTCCTTTAAGTAAGTTGTGGGGCCCCCGTGGATCGGACTTGTTGTTCCAGCACATCCGACAGATGCTCGATCTGATCAAATCCTAACCCCAGTCATCCACATAATGTCAAAGAAAACGTGATTCATCAGACAAGGCCACCTTCTTCCATTGCTTAATGGTCCAGTTCTGACGCTCATGTGTTCATTGTAGACGCTTTTGGGGTGGACAGAGGTCAGCATGGGCACTCTGACGGGTCTGCGGCCACCCAGCCCCATACCCAGCAAGCTGCGAAGCACAGTGTGTTATGACCCCTTTCTATCTTAGCAGCATTAGCCTTAGCATTTTTCAGCAATTTGTGCTACAGTAGCTTTTCTGTGGGATCAGACCAGACGGGCGAGCCGCTCCCCACACACATCATTGAGCCCATGGGCACCCATGACCCTGTCGCCGGTTCCCTTGGACCACTGTTGGTAGGTATTTACCACTGCATACTGGGAACACCCCACAAGACCTGCCGTTTTGGAGATGCTCTGACCCAGTTGTCAAACCATCACAATTTGGCCCTTGTCAAAGTCGCTCAGATCCCCATCTTTCCTGCCTCCAAAAATATCAACTTCCAGATTTGACTCTTCACTTTCTGCCTAATATATCCCGACCCTTGACAGGTGCCATTGGAACAAGATGATCAATGTTATTCACCTCGCCTGTCAGTGGTTTTAATGTTGTGGCTGATAGTTGTATATCCATGGTAAACACATCCAGTCCAGCCTGCTTTATTTGAACATACACAGGCATCACCAGGCACCGGCTAACAGTCTAGTTTGCCAGTCCTCGAGGCAAACAGGGCAGAATGATGTTCGGAGACTAGCTCTTCTGACCCTGTGTACCATGTACAAGCCATGATTAATGTTAGAAGGACCGCCCATATTGCAACACCTTGTGCTGCTGGCAAGATGTAATGAGACTTAGCTGTTTCACGCTGGAATGAGCGCTCAAGAGCACAACCTCCAGCAGAAGAGACAGGTGCGCAGAAAGAACGAGAGAGCGAGGTAAGGAATGCTGACACAGAGAGGGAGAGAGAGCAAGAGGGAGAGAGAGACAGGATGGGAGAGGAAAAGTAAGGGCAAGTGAAGTGGAGTGAAGGAGAGTGTTAAGAACAGTGTGAAGGAAAGTGAAAGACAGCATGGTAGAAAGGGCAAAGCAAAAAAAAACAAAAAAAACACGAAAAGGCAGAGAGAGGGAGCGCGAGAAATGAGACAGAAAGAGAGGACAAAATGGGGAGTATGGGGAAGAGAGGGGAATCTGAAACGAGATACAGGCAGGTTTGAGGGGGGGGGGGGAGACAAAGAGATTGGGGGGAGAAAGCTGGAATCCCCTTCACACCGCTGTCCTGCCTAATCTACTTAGAAATAAGCCCCACGCTCACATCTGTTTTTCACATAAAGGCAGCGATACAGCCCCGCATTCTCATTATCTCTCTCATGCAATATGGAGAAATTATTCTGCTTCAATTTGAGAGCGGTCTCGTCTGCATGAATGTCTTTCAACCGCGTCCTTGGCCTGCATAGCTTTTGCTCCTGTTTGAAGTGGAGTGTTTGTTGTGCACACTGAGTTTGCCTTCCACAGCCTGACAAAGTTCCCATAATGTGTCAGTCATGAGATTCTGCTCCACAACGCTAGATCCTCTGGAGATTCCTCTCTTTGAGGAGCTGGTGCAGACAACTTAAATGTTGGCCATTAAGCTTGTATTGAAAATATACTGTCTTTAGGGGAATTGGAGCCAAGGACCTATCTTTATTTTTCCCTCCCCTGTCCAGCTTGAAGTTCTCCATATGGGGAGTAATGGAATGTCAGGACACATCCTCACGCACATTATGATCTCAGCATTAAACAATTTGGCGATTGCTTTGGCATGACTACACTTGTCTACGAGATATTAGTTGTAGGGATGGGCATCCAAATGCGATGCGATACCTTTTACGCATCAAATTAAACGACATCCAGCCCTAATTGGACAAAAACAAGGTGTTATATAGTAATTATTGAAGTTTTTCTTCGAGGCACACGGTAATTACACTGTTGATGCCAACAACAAAGCATAATAAGATCAGGTGCAGCCCGGGCATGAACAACCCTGGTTTTCCCCCTCTGCGAAGGTCTAAGCTGCTTTTTGCTGTGATGGTTTTTGTCCACACGCCTGCTAATTGACTCAGGCCTCTATATGCACTGCCAACATACAGATTTACATTAAATGTCCCTCCATCTTTAAAAGGTCAATGAAAAATACAACAGTATCTCTGACACTGCCCAATCACTTAATCCCCCCCCCCCCAAAAAAAATATTCATATCTGACAACGTGAAAAAAAAGGGGGGGGGGGCATGCTTTGTCCAGAAAAAGAATTGTGGTTGACAAGGTCATTGCAAGCCTGTAAGACACTTCAGCCTTCCGGAAAGATAAAACACTACATTAGATCATTTATAGGTGGGCAGTTTAGAGGTTACCACTTTCTACTATCTTGGGAAAATTAGATTAAGATGACGCATGGTTCAACAGTAAATAGAGTAGACATTGACATTAGTGTAGAGACATTCTAATGGATAATGGCAGAAAGGTACTATTTAGGGTTTAATTAATTGAATCGTATTATAGTTGAATCCGCCTTACACTGAGGGGTGCTCTGCAACGCACACTGGCTGGTACAGGTGGAGCTGAGTTTGTTGACCACCGTGGTGATGTTCTCCACCCTGCTGTCCACAATGGCCTCCACGTTGTCCATGTTGAGCAGGTTCATTCCCTCTAAGCGACCCTGCAGGGCCGAAATGTGCTTCCGTGCGTTCCGCAGACTGGCCGACATGCGACTCATTTTTTCCTGTGTCAGTTAAAGAAGGAAGGAACAGATTGTTTGTCGCTGGTGCGTTTTGCCAGATGAACCCCTCACATTTACTGCTTGTCCAGGCCATTTGTCAATGTCAGATTACACAAATGCAAGTTGGCTACCCTCCACTTTGCCTGGTGGAGAGACGAAACAGTACAAGCCAACAGTGAAATTAACTGATATTGCCAACAGTAATTCCTGACCCGGTTTGTGGTTCAAGGAATTTGCCCCTCAAGCGGTGTTGCTATGTTGGACTTTCCCAACATAATTTCTTCCCAATTTGCATTCCACAAAAATACATCTTGATGAGCAGCATCATTTTATTTAAGAAAGATTTTGATTTAGAAAATTTCTAAATCAAAATCATTTTACATCAAAATGAATCTTCTTGTTGTTGGAAAAAATTCAAACCAGATGGTGATGGTGCAACTACACAAATTGGTAAACTCTGAATGCTCTTAAAGCTCTGAATGCTATTTAATTGTGTTGTTTAAAAAAAACAAGTAATATTGTAATACAACAGTCAATATAGTAATTGACAATGCTACTAAATAAAAAAGAATTATCGGATATTAAAATCAGCCATTTTAAGTGGTGCAAATGTTTTTTTTTCAGATTTAAACTGAACTAACTTTCCCTGAATTAAGTCTTCATTTAACTTTTACCACTGGAACATATTATTTTTGTCTTTGGAGAGACCCACAGCTGCTGCCTCGAAAGGTGTTCAAGAGCCGTCTGAGTTTGATTGTGTCAAAGTATGAACTGTTCCCCTTACCTGCATCTCCACCATGTTGCTCTGGCTCTGTGGGATCTTCCCGCCTATAGATCCATGGCCCAGTCCCCCAGTTGTCCCCCCAGTCCCAGTCGCCACCCCATCTCCCCTTTCTTCTCTGCTGGATGCAGCCTGCTGCTCCAAGTCTATATCCAAGCCTGCAAACTCCCCACTGTCCCTCTGGATGGGGATCTGGAACTGTCCCTGGTCAGCCTGCTGCTGCTGCTGCTGCTGCTGCTGCTGCTGCTGCTGCTGCTGCTGCTGCTGCTGCTGCTGGCCGAACCCCCCGGTGCCCCGTCCACCCCGGCACTCCAGGCAGCTGCTCTTCATCTTGTTGACCATCTCCTTCAGGCTCTGCAGCTCTCTCATGGTCTTCTCCAGCATCCGGAGCTGCTTGGGCAGATGGATGGTGAGTGGCGGCAGGGTGAGCTGATAGGGGCAGTCTTCGCCGTCCTCGCTCCCGGCCCCAGAACTTCCGCACTGGCCCGATGGTCTCAGCCTCAGGGCACAGGCTCCACTGGAGGAGGAGGAGGAGGAGGAAGAAGAGGAGGAGGAGGAGGAGGAGGAGGAGGAGGAGGACGGCGGCAGGGTGGTGGAGTCAGATCCTGATCCAAAGAATCCTTTGGCGTCCCATCTCTGGTGCTGGTTGAAGGGAAAGTCCGCTGCCTGGGCACTTCGTTGGAACTCGGCTACAGCCAGTAGTAGAGCAGCCCAAACAAACAGCGAGACTGAGCTCATCTTTACAAATGTGGAGCACAAAGTAGAAGATGTATGTGTTGAGTCAGAGACCATTCGGGACTACCTCTGCCTTGAGTCCTTGTGCCCCTATGAGTGTGTGACCACAAAAGCAGTTGTCTGTGATTATGAGAGTGTGTGCGTGTGTGTGTGTATCCAGTATGCAGTTGGTGTAGGAGAGTTTGGTGAGTCCAGCCTGCAGGAGGGAAAGCGCGCAGGGGAACTGCCGCTGCCTCAGATAGCTGTGTCATTAATATCAGGACAGCGAGAGGGAGGGGGAGCGAGATAGGTGCACAGAGAGTGAGGGAAGGGAGGGAAGAGGGAGGGCTCTGAGTTAGAGGTTTGGGAGGGGCGAGAGAGAGAGAGAGAGAGAGAGAGAGAGAGAGAGAGAGAGAGAGAGAGAGAGAGAGAGAGAGAGAGAGAGAGAGAGAGAGAGAGAGAGAGAGAGAGAGAGAGAGAGAGAGAGAGAGAGAGAGAGAGAGAGAGAGAGAGAGAGAGAGAGAGAGAGAGAGAGAGAGAGAGAGAGAGAGACCTGCCCATGTCTTGTCCTTCCTGCAGTGAGTGCACGGTGCTGCCCAGCCCATAAGTCATCCCATTTCCCCAGAAACATGACTCAGTACGCAGTTATCACTGTCACACTTACCACAACAAAACTCCAAGTCCAGCTCAAACAAAAGTGGCCGAGAATCGTTTCCATCAAATCTTATCCCAGCCTGGATTTGTTTCCGTTGCACAGCAGAGGAAATCAACGGGAATAATGTGGCATCAGGGGAGAAAAGGATTGCTCACTTTGTGGGACGTTGAGTTGAAGTGCTCCTATTTGTACAGTAAAAGGATTGTATGCAGTTAACTCTTCCCCTCTTTTGACAAGTGATGAATTTGTAGTGGTAATCTAATTATTGAAATTTGGCAAACAGAACACACAAGTCAATCTCAATAAGCGTATTAGGGTTGAGCACATATAATGGATTGCACCGGTTACGATTTGAAGTTGTTTTGGGGATCACGTTCATACGCATTAGTGATTAAATCAGTGAGGTAATTTTTACTAAATTTGGGTGAGTGAGCTACCTCCCTCCCATCTTCTTTCTCCCATCTGAAAGCCCTGACCTAGACTGAAAGAAGAAAGAAATGAATTCTGCGAAATGGGTGTGCCAATGTGTGGTTAAATTACGTAACACTGTTTTTGATCATGTGTCAGCGTGCCACGCTGCCAGTAGTAGGCTTATTGTGCACAATGAATGACTCACCAGTACGGGTCATGTAATTAGATATTGTTGTATTTTATTTTGCTCTCAGCCGTCTCATCCCTGTGACATATTTCTCGAGAGTTTCTGGAAAAAAAAAATTTAATCTAGCGGTCCTTCACACTGATGTGAAAAAAAAAACTCAACTAAGGAAAATAATCAGTCCCAGGGCCAAAATTGCCAATTCAAATTTGGCCCAGTGTTATCCTCAGTGCCACTGGAACAGGAAGGTATTACTAAAGACAGCACGGTGGAGGCATAAGCACTTCTCAGAGGACAACAAAATTAGGGTTGAATTACTTCAAATTCTTTTTTTTGTTTTTTTTTTTGTTAAATTGAATGAAAACATACATTGCTTTGTAGAGGAACTATGAGGTAAACGTCTTGCCCATGAGTGTAAGCTCTCTACAGTCAGGCGGGTTGTTGGTATTCTCGTCTTTCAAAACTAAGTTGACATAAGCCGCCTTCTCCCAAGATCTGGGCATCCCTCCCTAAATGCTATGAGATTTATTAAAACTCCTCCATTGCACGTCCACTCTGCACTGAAATGGACAAGGGATGTGGACAAGGACAAAGGAGGGACTGAGAAGGAGAAATGACCGTTACTTCTCTGTTGCCATCAGTAAAGGCAGACTCTTTTGCATTACAGCTTTTCATACAGTACACTGATCGGCCACAATATTAAAACCATCTTCCTAACATTGTGTAGCTCCCCTTCGTGCCATCAAAACAGCTCTGACTTGTCGAGGCATGGACTCCACAAGACCTCTGAAGGTGTCCTGTGGTATCTGGCACCAAGACATTAGCAGCAGATCCTTACCGTTCCGTGGGGCTTCCGTGGTTCGGGCTTGTTGTTCAAGTTCAAGTTCAAGAGATTATTTGTCACATACTGTACATACACATACGGTCGTACATATATGCAGTGAAATGTCATGACACCCGGTGATTACGCACAAGCTCAATAAGCTCGAAAAATACCCAAATGTGCGTAATCGACACGTGGTGCTCGCGCAGTTGTTCCACCACATCCCACGAGCGATTTGAAATCTGGGGAATTTGGAGGCCAAGTCAACACCTTGAACTCTTGGTC
The DNA here is from genome assembly GCF_960531495.2 of Zeus faber. NCBI lineage: Eukaryota > Metazoa > Chordata > Actinopteri > Zeiformes > Zeidae > Zeus > Zeus faber. Next base: position 10,595,071 of record NC_137208.1, read on the forward strand.
ATGTTCCTCAAATGATTCCTGAACATTTTTTGCAGTGTGGCAGGGCACTTTATCCTGCTGAAAGAGGCCACTGCCATCAGGGAATATCGTTGTCATGAAGTGGTGTACTTAATCTGCAACAATGTTTAGGTAGGTGGTACGTGTCAATGTATCATCCACATGAATGCCAGGACCCGGGGTTTCCTAGCAGAACATTGCCCAGAGCATCACACTCCTCCTCCGCCTTCTTCACATAGTGCTTGTTGGTGCCATCTTTTTCCCAGGCAAAGAACGCACATGCACCCAGCCATCCACGTGATGTAAAAGAAAACCTGATTCATCAGACCAGGCCACCTTCTTCAATTGGTCCAGTTCTGACGCTCACGTGCCCATTGTAGGCACTTTCGGCGGTAGAAAGGTGTCAGCATGGGCACTCTGACCGGTCTGCGGCTACGCATCCCCAGAAGCATGTTGTCAGCATGAACCTTTTCAGCAATTTGTGCTACAGTAGCTCTTCTGTAGGATCCGACCACATGCATCAATGAGCCTTGGGTGCCCGTGACCCTTTCCCCAGTTCACAAGTCATCCTTCCTTGAACCACTTTTGGTAGGTACTGATCACTGCACACCGGGAACACCCCACAAGACCGGCCGGTTTGCAGATTCTCTGACCCAGTCATCTAGCCATCACTATGTGGCCTTGTCAAAGTCGCTCAGATCTTTACGCTTGCCCATTTTTCCTGCTTCCAACACATCAACTTCAAGAACTGACTTTTCACTTACTGCCTAATATCCCACCCCTTGACAGGTGCTATTGGAACAAGATGATCAGTTTTATTCACTTTACCTGTCAGTGGTTTTAATGTTGTTGCTGATCTGTGTATGTTGTGCTCTGGCAATCTGCAAAATGTGGAGAAAGTTATTCGTTTCCAGGGCGCCAGACTGCAACCATTTTTGGAGACAGTGCTACTAAATTTTATAACTAGGAGCACCAGCGCAACTTGCAAATATGCATACCATTATTTTTTTTTTCAACTCATCATCATATATCCTGTGAAAAACAAGGAGGGAGCAAGAATTTGTGTAAGTGTGTGTGTTTGTTTTCCGCGTTAGGCTTGGGCGATCGTGCAAAATTTAAATCGTCCAATCGTGGCCCCCAGCCACTTCCTCTGCCCCCAGCCACCTCAGATCTCTGCTCCCTCGGGAGAGCAGAGATCTAGACTGAGGGGTGGAAATGTTCCTTTCTCCGGGATAATTACACAGTTTGGTGTTTTTATTTTGCTCCTTCGCTCTTTATCCTTTGTTGTGAGATTTCAGAAAGTGGCCCCAAAAAATGGAAAAGGGAAAAAAAAAAAAAAAAAAGCCCAATTGAGTGATTGATCAAAACAAACCTCCGCACTGGCCCCTGGTGAGACCCGGTGCTCCCTGGTTCGAGCCTCTTCCAGAACAATGTGTCTGTTTGTTTGTTTGTTTGTTTGTTTTTTAACCATTTTTTAATGGTAAAGCATAAGCTGTCCCAGCACCTGCTCAGCTGGTGGATAAAAAAATAGAGCACACGGACAAAGCTCATTCATTTGCACGCACAAAAATGATATATGTAGAAATTGTGTGCAACATTTTTATATATATAAAAAAAAGATTTCTGCTGAAACATTGCATATTTTTTTGGAATGTTAATTTTCAGATTTGAATGTACAATGTACAATTTCTTTTTACAATTTGAATAATATTCCAATATCTAACTGTCGTTTTAGAGTGTGTGTGTGTGTGTGTGTGTGTGTGTGTGTGTGTGTGTGTGTGTGTGTGTGTGTGTGTGTGTGTGTGTGTGTGTGTGTGCGTGCGTGCGTGCGTGCGTGCGTGCGTGCGTGCGTGCGTGCGTGCGTGCGTGCGTGCGTGCGTGCGTGTGTGTTAGAGTTCGAGAGAGAAGTAGAGCTGAGGCTTTCATCATGGTTGTTAATGATGACTGATCACATACCTTATGTTTACATTTGTTCATTTATTATTTGGTGTCTATGTTTAAAAAAGCACTATTTAAATAATTGGGGTTTTTTTTCTATGAAAGCACTTCTTCACTTTGTGCAGCACATTGTTATTTCAGTAAACTGTCTTTTTATTACCAGGCATTTATCATTAATGCAGTTAAGACGGAAAAAATATGAATGTGTAGCGTTGCATATCGATTTCAGTGGTGCTCCTAACATTTGTGTTGGTGCTCCAGTAGCACCAGGGCTACTAGTAGAAGAAGTTAGTCTGGAGCCCTGATTCCATACAAAGGAAGTTTTAGTTATTTTGTTTGTGAGTACACAGACTCGGAGAACTATGTGTCCAGCTCTACGTGTTTGCATGCACAAGCGGCTTTGAGCGATTGTTACTATCTCACTTAGTTCAAAGATGGTCCGCCACATGCGGTCCTCATGCTGCCACCAAACGAAAGCCGTCTTCTATGGTCCTGATGAAAAGCCCTGGCACCAGAAATGCATAGCTTGTCCCAAAAGCACTTCAAGCTGTTCCATCCTCAGATCGGTGGCTACTGTTTTTCGTTACTTCTCTCACATCAAGCATTCGTCATCTTTGTTTCAGTAAATTTCATGTTTTTGTTATTTTTTCTTGTCATTTTGTAATATCACTGTGGCAGACGAGGGCGTGGTCAAGCCACGGTCTGTAGGTGACGGTGCTGACTTCTCACCATGGCGGCATTGCTGTACCCAGTTGGGGAGTTTTCCCTTCACTGGGGATCGTGTGGTGCAGGTGGCTGCAACGCCTGTGGGCCAGACCATGAGCGAGGAAACACGGACATTTCATTTTGTTCCCCGTTTTTGGCCAGCAAGCCTTTTTGTTGGTGAACTCTAATAAACTCTCGCCATGTCGGTGCCCCGCTGCCAGAATTACTCGGTCTCCCTCTCTTAACCCGTACATGTGGGCAGAGACTCCCACAATCACATTTCGCTATCTTTGCAAAAAAAACCACCCAAAGATAAATTACTTGTGAAGAGAGAGATTTTCAGCAAAGGGTAGAGCAGTAAAGTCAGCATATAATTTCTAAACTTCTATGAGAGTAATTAGAGCAAACATCGGCATTCCTGAATGATCTTTTGTTTGTTGGTGTTGGAGTGTTGAAGTTGAGGGTCCGAGCAACAAAGACCACTTGGAGATAAAGTTCTCGGTTCAGTCCCATTTATGTCATTTGGCTGCAAAACACAAGAAAAAGCCAGACAGAAATTAGAAACCATCTGGGCAGTAATGCGTGTTCACCCAGTTTGGGGATATGGCCAGTGCTCTCTATATATAGCCAATATCTTGATGAATAGCCTGCCTGCGATGCCCACATATGGCTTTGCATCTGAAAGCTTCGGATCCGAGTTCATTCTTCTGCCCCCTCCTGAAAGACACACAAATAGAAGGAATATTGTAATAAACTAGCTTGACCACCGCTGACCAAGGCAACACGTTGCAGAGATAAGCACTGCGTTCATTTTTCCTTCCCGAACTTCCCTTAACTGTAAAGAGAAAAAGCTGAAGGCAGCTTCACAACAGAGATTAATGGAATATTGCATAGACTTAATAAATATCATCACCACACTGCATCATTTGCAATGCCCTTTGTGCCTTTCTGTCGTGAATGAATGCTCCGCACATGAAGTTAATCTTAATACATTGTCCATTAACCTTAATGCTTTAGTACCTGTTGGAATACCTCTTGAAAAAGAAGTCAGGAGATATTTATATACCTATATGTGTATGTGGTCGTGTTCAAGTTCAAGATGCGGTCTGGGATTCGTGTGCGTGCGTGCGTGCGTGCGTGCGTGCGTGCGTGCGTGCGTGCGTGTGTGTGTGTGTTTTCAGTGCCATTAGTCTACCTGCTTCAGACCATGATTTGAGATATCTGCGGTTTCTGGAGCACTTTGATACAGGGCCGGCTATCCCTCATTACTGCTCCTCCAGCAGCCTGGCTCCGCAGATAAGGGAGCAACAACACCTGCCCTCTACTCTATCACAGCTGCAAACACAGCACCGGGAGATCCCACCGCCGGTTTTGCAGATAATTTTTCCTCTCTCTGTTGACATGACCGAGCGCTAATATCGAGCGCACTTGACCTGATGTTTTTCCATCTTGCCTTCTCCTCTCCATTTGTTTTGTCGTGGTTTGGAGTTTGTCAGTGAGGTTTTATTGTTAGTTTGAAAATGAGCGTCGGTGGGGATTGGACCGCACCTTTTTTTTGTAATGTGTGATCTAGAGAGACACTAAAAGTGGTGCACTAGGTGGCATTGAGCCACACTTACTCTCTGTAATGCCGATTTCAAACTTTAATATGAGCAGGATCGATATGGTTCATGAGAGAAATGCTCATATATTTCACTTCACAGTTCTAGTTCTAGTTCTAGTGTACATCTCGAACAACAACATCAAGCCAGTGTTCATTGGATTGTTAACCAAGAGCCCAGTTTTAGGCAGGTTCTGGGACTTTCAGCTGTTCCCCATTTCAGTATATTTCTCTGCTTACTCCCAGATAACCGGCGGGGGAAAGATTGTTTCTCTGTTGATAAGAAAGGGTGAAGACAGGGTGTTTTGATATTTAGTTTGGGTTGATTACGGCTTGTGTCAGCTAGCGCATGCAGATGTAATTTACTTTTATCTTGATGAACAAAAAACTACAGTTACTGTGGCAACAATCACAACAATCATTTACCGGCATTAATTCCATTTATGTAATAACACTCAGATGGACAACTTGGCCGAATGTAGTGCTATATCTGTGGCCTGGAGCAGGGGTTCCTGACCTGGGGGGCCCCGTCAGACGGGGCCGCGGGTCCTCGGATGATGGGTGACATATGTTTCCTAATAGTAGAAATACCGGTTCAAAAACCACATGAGCGTATAATGTATTTTATGCCCTTAAAGTCCTGCTCTCTCTACTGTGAAAATAGAACTTCTTCAGATAAAAATGACCACCGCCGCCGCAGTTTCAGGTATTTCATAAATTCATTAAAAATATATACGCATATTGCATCTTTTAAATAGGGAGATCACAGATTGATGGATCAGGTTTGAATTACAAGGTCTAAGCAAAAACGTTCGGGACCCTTGGCCATCAGACTATCTTGGGACCATGGTAAGCTCTGGTTTCACTTATGAACGCTTTGATTGTTTTATTATCTTCTATGTCATAGTCATCCATAATCAGCTACTAATAAAATGTATATCGTGCAATGATGCATGTTTTGTGTTGGTAGTGAATGAGAAGAAAAACAATTATAATGGATAACGTTTTCCACCCTGTCCTCTTCAGCTGTTATCCATGGGCAAAATCAACGCGACAAAAGCAGCCAAACTGAAGAGCGGCTTCAGATTGCTACAAAAGACCCTGAAAAGGTTTTTTTTTGTTTTTTTTCACTTCATGTACCAAAATTCAATTCAATCATCTTTTTTAAGTCTAGCGGAGGAAATAATATCAGTTGTTGTCTTTCAGTTGTTTCTTGTACTGTGTAATTAAATGTCTTGTATCTGTCAGTATTCCGCTCTACGCCTCGCTTTCCTTGTCGCTATAATTGCCGGCCCATGCGTGAGTCCAGTACCTTTAGGAGGCTTCCGGGCAAAACGCAGCACAGGATAGCCCAAAAAAACGAAATGACAAATGTGACAAAATATCTGGTATCACAAGTATGTCAGGAATAACGCATCTATTAGGATGTAAAATCAGTAATCAACACGTGCTTTCACGTGTTGATGATAAATTGCCATAGAAATAATTGTGATCATCAATTTAAGTTCATTTTTTGCCTTCTATATAAAAAATCAGGTCGACGTTAAACTTTCCTCAACCCAACTGATAGGAACTCACCTAATTTACATTCTCCTTACTTTGATATTTCTAATACTCCTCTTAAATCTAAATGGAAACACATGATTGTGGAATCTCAATTTGACAAAAACTGTGATCAGGCGATTATATAATGATTGCGACAGCTCTGATTCCCACAAATATCTGTTCCACAAGTTGACCCAATCAGACCGAAAATAATCTGAGAATATAGCTTAATGCCGCGCCACAGAACTCAGGAGTCGGAGATCCGGCTCCTGGCGGAGGCCAAGCGCTGCCGTGCGACGCTGCAGTCACTGCAGTCGCAGGTGGAGGGCGCCGAGGAGCAGGTGGCCCAGGCGGAGCCCAACACCGAGGTCGGCCGGCTGAGACAACAGCTCCTCCAGGCCTACAACGACTTCAAGGTGGCCGAGGACCGCAAGTCCACCATGGGCTTCCAAATCGAGTGGTGAGGAAGTGTATGCACACACACACACACACACACACACACACACACACACACACACACACACACATACACGTACAGCGTCTACGCACACAGACATGATTTGAGGGTCATGGACCAAGAGAGTGTCTACTGAAATCATTTAACAACCGGGAAAGAGCCTACACACATTAAAATATACACACACACACACACACACACACACACACACACATACACACACGCAGTGATTCCCACTACCAGTGAATATGAGGTCAACAAACTGTCGAGAAGAATTTAGCCTGCGCTGGTTCCAGCGAAGACTCTTTGGTGACACATTGTCTAAATGCTGATCTTAGGCTCTTATTGCGCTGCCAAAAGTGTTTTTGGGGAAAGTGCATGATATGAATACAATATCCATGTGTGTTTCTTTGTTGAACGTGTTATTCCTTATTCTCTCTGTTTTCCTCTCTCTCTCTCTCTCTCTCTCTCTCTCTCTCTCTCTCTCTCTCTCTCTCTCTCTCTCTCTCTCGCTCTCTCTCTCTCTCTCTCGTTTCTCTCTCCACCATTTTTCCGTGTGTTGTCATCGTGTTCACCCCCGGTCCTCTCTGTTTCCCTCCTCGCTCAACACACTCACCCTCCCGTCCAAAAGGTCAGACACATCCAAAAATATTGAGAGGAGCAACCTCGCTGCAATCGCTTTCAATATCTCTCTCTCTCTCTCTCTCTCTCTCTCCGTCTCTCAGCAGGATTTCAAACAACAGAGCTGATACAATGCTCTGTTATAGAGGGAAATGTGACCTTTTGCACTGTGGTGTTTGGTTCATTCCTTGGTGGGGTGATTTAAATGGGGGATTTTTTTCTCTCTTCTTGTCCTATTTTTCTTGTGTGGTTTATTTTTATATATATATATATATATATATATATAGTATTACTATATCATTATTACTAATATGTACTTATGTATTGCTTTGTCAATAGAATTTTCTTCCAGTTCTTGGTGCTTGTGCCACTGGAATCAGTAGATACCCCATGTGTTAAATAAAGGCGTTTTAAAAACACAAACTCTGTCTGTATTGCTCTCTCTCTCTCTCTCCCTCCCTCGGTTTCTCTCTCTCTGCCTCCCCTTCTCCCTGTTTGCTTTCCTCTCTCACTCTATCTGCACCCCCCTCTGTCTCTGTCTCCCTCTTTCTTTCGCTACCCCTCTCGCCCTCTCTCTCTCTCTCTCTCCCTCTCTCTCTTTCCCTCTCTCTCTCGCCCTCTCTATCTCGTTCTCTCTCCTTCTCCCTCTCCCCTTCGCTTCATACAGACACTTTTCTAAAAGGCCATAAGAAGGTCATTGGAACATTGCTAAGCAACCTGATAACACTCAGGAATGAAAAATGGTTTGTTTATCCATAACTGCACCGGCTGTTTATTGGTCAGCGGCGCCGTCTCCGGGCACAGAGTCAGTTTGCCGGAAAGCGAGCAAGAGGAAGAAAGAGAAACCCACAAATGTGCGCTTGCACATCTCATGTACCTGGCACCTGAGTAACCTCTTAAGCCTCCCAGCAGCCTTATCTCCTGTGAATTACTTTTGACGTAGCGTTGTCTCAGCACCGCGGAGCTGCTCGCAGCCCATCAACTTGCCACCCCATTGCCGGCGATATGATCTGTAGACGACGGCGATTTTTATGCAGAGCACACATAAGCGGAGCTGAGAGTTTTTGGGCCTTTGCGGTAATTGAAATATTAAATGAAAGCCACTTACGGAGCGCTCTCTGAGGATGCCGTAATAGACAGGGCTGTCTCCCGTCGTATAGAAGACCATGAGTGTGCATATTCGTGACAGTTAGCTTTTGGCGAGGTTCACACTCCCCGCCCTCTCCGCTGCCCCCGCCCTTTCTCTCTCTTCGGTTCTGTATTTTGCCTTTAATTCGAAAGCCTCTCAATCCCCTCAAAATCTGATCCGTGCATTTGGATACATTGTCATTCTCTTGTTTATCTTGCCCTCCCACTCCACCTCCTCTCCTTTCCATCCATCCATCCCCTCAATCCCTCAAGCTCCTCTGGTCTCCCAAGTCTCATCGTTCCCTTTATCTGTTCTTTCCCCTTTCTTTTTCCCTTTCTTCCATTCGCTCCCTTCTTTCATCTCGGGGCCGTCGGGCTACTGAGCCAGCACCCTGCATATGACGGGCAGATGTCACGATGCAAATATGCCTTTAACAGAGTTTCCTCCTTCATCTTTAGCCAAACAGATACATAGGAATTCAGCACTTTTCCCAGTTTGTATTTTTCATCATTGAAGTAGTTATCCATGCGTGCACAATATATCTGCTCGCATAAGGTCTCCTCCTTGTGGAAGAACCCCACTCGAAAACAACGGAACTGCAGCAAGTTTTGGAGATTTTGGATTATGCGTGCGGGCTTATTACTGTTTAATACATACACACTCTAGGTTGCATTGTCTATGTATGAGAATGTTTTATTTTTTATTTTTGGAATATCGGGCTGGGTTTCAATGCACCATCTGTCAGGAATGTAATATCAGAGCTTACTGGTTACGGTGGAGAGACTTTGATGCCCCCAGCTCCGACCAGCCGAGCAAACTCTCCGACTTTCACTTAATAGCCTGACATTTGGGGAGAGTGGTCTATTGGATATGGTCACAAGCAACTTTCCTTTCCTGCCCCTGCAGGCCTGATTTTCCTACCCACCACCTATATGGTCACTGCCTCCCGTTCCTTGTGTGTATATATATATATATATATATATATATATATATATATATATATATATATATATATGTATATGTTTTTGTGAAACACTCCAGAAGCAAATTCTTAGAATCATTTGCGTTTATGCTGACTCTTGCGGATTGATATTTTTTGAGAAAATGCTCTCAGTTTCCGCCCCTGTGATGCTTTCCCGTCTTTCTGTACTGCAAAGTGAAAACCCTGCATTTCTGCCGATCATCATTTTCTCCATTTTCTTTTCAGTGTTTGTTTGTTCAGTATTTGTTGATTTTCCATCGGAGATGTTTCTTTTTCTTTTCTTTGCCATGTTTTCATTCGCGTGTATTTTCACCTCTCCCATCTGACCTCATCTCTTCTCCGCAGTCTTTCTCAAGAGAAGCGGTGTTTGGAGAAGGAGTACAAGGCACAGTTCAAACCTCTGGTAAGTTGTACTGTATCATGGGAGGAAGGCCGTAATACAGCAACGGTCACAACTGTCGAGAAAGTGGGTTTGTTAATTGAATATTTTTTTTACCACTTTAACATCATCATTGGAAATGTAACAATCCAAGACACATAAGAACGGCTCGTTTCATTGAGGAGAACCAGTAACTCATTCTCCATTCCAGCTTTCAAAGTACCGAAACATTTACATTTTCTCTGTCATTTTCGGCTGCAGAGTGTTTTGTTTGTTCTGTAATCACTGAAGAGTCCCCGCCAAATTCTGAGTTGTATGGGATTCACGCTCACATCGTTACTAAAGCAACGCGGCCTCGCAGCGTTTCGTGGTTCCGGCACTCGCTCTAATGCCACCCCGAAGGGCGCCTCGGAGAGCAGACGTAAACAGTCTTTTCGTCACAACCGGATACATAACCATGCATGCTTACACATCTCATTACTGTGTCTCATCACCAAATTCACATGTGCTGATGAAGCTTTGGATGATATATACACATCTTGATGTGATCCGGGAATAAACAACAAATACCAATGACGTTGAATTATAAACAGTCAGTTTCCCTGCAGTTTATTACCTTCACACTTCAGGATTTGCAAACAACAGTTTTTGTGCCGTTGTCCTTTTGAAGAATCTATGACTCACGCGGAGAATTAAAAAAAATTCTTTGTACTGCTTTGTTATGGCCACATGATGCTGAATGTTGCAACTCCGCTTGACTCAACAACTGACGAAGAATTTCCCTCCTTCCCGTGGCTTTTAATGCGATCGAAACATGTGAATGACGCTCGGCAGAAAGACTCTCCACGTGTCTAACATTCACCCTGTGGTCCATGTCCATCAGGAGACGGAGAGCAGAGAGAAGAGCCTGAGCGAACAGTGTGAGGAGCTGAGGAGGGAGGTGGAGCACGGACACCTGGAAGTCAGGTGTTCACTTTAAATCCATAAGCAGTAGTGGTACTAGTGGCAGTGGTTGTAGTACTAGTGGTAGTAGTATTGTGGCCATCTATCACACTGGTCGCGCCTCCGTGATTCTCAACCGGTCCCGGTGAATCAACGAGTGCCTTCTCGAGATATGGTAGTGGAACCCAGATGCAGACAAGAAACAAGCATGGAGGTAGGACGAACCAGCAACAAGACACATTAAGCGAAGGGGATGAATACACAAGGGGGTGATTACGCATGGGCGACAGCTGGACGAGACAGGAACCAGGAAGACAGGAGGGAGACATCCGCAGGAACAAAGACGAACTGCAGGCGAGGGAGAGGGATGAGAAACGAACAGTTTCAGACGCTGGTAGCGGCCCCTGGAACGATAACCTGATTAATTAATTATTTTTTGAAAATGTATCTAAGTTTCTTTCGCTTGTCTCCTTAGTAGGGTCGTTTTTGGCAGCCCTCCTCCATGGAGAATTGCAGCCGCATTAGCAACCCATCCCTGCTGTACCCATAATTAGAGGGAGAGAAAAAAAAAACCTTCCCCCGCATTTAGATGCCATGGTGGTACTACTCTCCCCCCCTCCACACCCACTTGGCGGAAACGCCTGAATCCATGTTTTCATTTTCATTCATGGCCAGTTACTGTGGCTAATAAATATGATTCACCACAACTGCTTGCTCCCACTGTTATAGTACCGCGCTCTCCCCACCAGTTCAATCCAATTCGGATCCACTGCTTTCGCATTCACATGTGTCTTCTGCATGCGATGCACTACCGCCAAAGCAATCATGTACAATTAATCAACGAATTGTAAGAGCGATGAATAATTTCCATCTGCCCCCGGTTCTGCCGTTGGTGTGTGCACCTCTCACTTATTCTCCTCTTGTGAAGGAGACTGACGGAGGCTTTGGAAACCCACAAGATGCAACAGAAAGCGCTGGAGGTCAACAATGAAATCATAGAGAAAAAACAGGTGTGTGTGTGTGTGTGTGTGTGTGGGTGTGGGTGTGTGTGTGGGTGTCCATTTATATTAAAGATAGCCTTGTTCACTGTAGATTTTCAGAAATATTATCAAATGAAACTAAAAAAACACTTGAAACGAAACCCAAAATCAGAAATATCAAGGTTTATCATCGCCGTTTCCATGGGATCAGCTTTTAAGTTAAATAAAGAATAAATGTGGGTCTATTGGCAATGTGAAAAAACTTCTCTCTCCCCTCTTTTGAGACTATTTTACCATGTTTGGGTCTATAAACAACTAATCACTACTCCAAGAGAGGGAGATTCACCACGGGTGGGACAATTAAACATGGAACCAAACAACATGCACACGGAAAAACATGATCATAGAAACAAACAACAACATGTACTGTATATGGAAAAACAAAAACATCGGACGACAACATGTATCGAAAAAAACTGAGTTAAGGTCCAGGAAAACTGGAACAGCGATTGGGCACGTGGTCTCTTCCTGTCATAGTTATGGCAGTAAATGAGGAAGAAAAGGAGAGGAATGTAACAAGGAGGGTGCTGGGGTGCATTCAAAGCAGGTGTGTGTGTGTGTGTGTGTGTGTGTGTGTGTGTGTGTGTGTGTGTGTGTGTGTGTGTGTGTGTGTGTGTGTGTGTGTGTGTGTGTGTGTGTGTGTGGTATCCACCGATGAGTGTACAGAACTTGTCCCAATCGTTTCTGGTGTGTAAGGTCGGTATTATGTCGTGGCGCCTCCAAGCAGCGGAAAGGGCCCCAAAGCAACCCCCCCCCCCCGAGCCCCTCCCCCAAGTCGAACCCGATTCACTCGCACCCCTCCTGCCCCGCAGACCCTGGTCTGGTGAAGTGTTGTTCGGAGTAGGATTGGTGTGCGAGTGTATGTGTTCTAGGCTAATATGAGTGGGATTAAAATTTCAGGAAGTACGAGAAGCACGATTGCAAGATCGTAGCTGCCCGCCACATCTCCACCCACATAGCTCGCACCCCACCCGTCCCGCAAACCCTCGGCCTATTGTGTGGTGTACAGTATGTACTGAGTATGAGTTTTGGCACTGGGAGAGATAGGCGAAGCGCAACCAGATCACCGCAGGGGCTCAGCAGGCTGGGGACTGGCCACGCGGGCCCGACTGCGCCATAGCACGCCCACGTCCCATAAGCATGTCAACATACTCGGGCAACAGGATATCGCCTCCTATTTCCGTAGATTTCGCAAATGATTAATCACCAAACCAGTATGTTGACGATCGGGTGAGCTTGAGGCGTTTTATCCCTCACTAAATATTTTCTAAACTTCACTTCGTGTAACAGAATCATAGCTATTTTAAATTATTTTCATGTATTTGAGATAGAAATATGTTTAAATCTATTAATTATGAGTCCTATGGATTGATATTTTATCATGCAAAAAATAACAAACATGAAGAGCTCGCCCATCCCTATTTACTGCGTTTGTCTATTTGAGTATGCACATGCGAGTGTACTTACTTTTGTTTGCGTGTCTGTCTTCTCTGTCTGTCTGTGTTCTTTCCAGGCTGAGTTGGCCAAACTTCAAATTGTACCTGAGAAGCTATTAAGGCAGTTTGACAGATTCAGCCTTAGAAAGGCGTAAGTACTGTATGTTCGACCCTTTTTTGAAGCGGCTGACGTTCTCTGTCTAATTAAGAATAAATAAATAATGCATCCAAACATTCCACCACACCACACATTCCTTTCGGTTTCATTGATTTCAACACAGAACAACGCGTAGGATTTAATATTTCACCCTGAAGAAGACCATTGAGTGCTGCTGCCTACACCGCACAGTGAATGTCTGCTGTCTTGTGAAACTGCATTGTAAAACTATGTCAGGCGTATTTACTGTACCAAAACTTGAAATGACTCCACCCATTGCAGCGAAACCAAGGGATTATGATCCCTTGCCTGTGGTTTGTTTTGGTACTTTCCGCACTGAGGATCGAAAGTTCCTCCACGTTCAGCCACATAAGCCAAAAAAAAAAAGGCACTGCAGCCGATGTGTGAGCCCGACCTAATCAGGTCTTACTTCTAGGTATTGGAAATTCATGTTGTGACTAATATCAAGTAGCTAAGCTTTTATATTTTAGTCGATAACCACTACATGTTGATGCAGTACTGAAAGCCGATACTGGGTTATGGCCGATCTCATTGGTTTATGGCCTCCCGATAGCTTCTTGACTTGGCTGAATTGTTGCTCAATGAAGGTTTTCAATCTTGCAATAATCATACTCTCTCTGTAAAACTCATGCCATAGCATGTGCTGTTCCTTAGGCTGTAACTACATTCTTCGCCACATTTGTCACTTCCTTTCGGTCGTTTTTGCTGTGAGAATGTTCAGTCGCCACAACAAAAAAATACTCTCAGTTCCCTTGACTCGGAGGTCGCGAGGCAACGCGATCTGATGTGAGATTGTTTAAAAAATAAGACATCTCATCTAGGTGAACACCACCCCGACTGGAGTCTGTAGCCCGTAAAATCATGTATCTGCAGTGGGTAATAAAACTAATATTCATCGTCTCAGACCCACCTTCTCCATTCTTTGTAATTGTCTCTCTGCCACCCAAGTGTGCTGGTGGCACATTTTGTACTTATTCGCGCTCTGTATGAGTATCCCGTTGCCTCAATTAGCTTTTATTCTTGGATGGTCAATACACACTTTTTCATATTCAATTGTGAATTTCATCAAAAGTCTAATTGAGCCTCAATTGTACCTCAATTCTCAGGTTTTTTGCAATAATAACTACTACCATACTAAGTACAGCCCTGATCCTTTATTCTTATAGAACGGTGAAGACCATTGCTTGAGATAACAAGAAAATAGTAATTGATAAATAATCAATTTTTCTCCATTAAAGACTTTATAACATGTGACTATGTGTGAAAAGGAAATCAAGTCACTTTTCTTATGATATAAGTAATATTTCATATGGCTCTTGGTATCAACTGTTTGCATCAGGAGTGTTCCCTGACGCCTGTATCCTGTTTGAACCTGGTACTGGATGAATACTCAACACCAGCATTGGCCTCAGTTCATTCACAATGCTTTTTGTTGATCATTTAAAAATGCATGCCTTGAACTCGTGGCGGACAGTTTTACCGTATGAACTGTGCAACCGAGGCCAGACTGAGAAAACACGCGGTCGAAACCTTTTTTTAAAACAAGCGCTGCGTGCCCAAACTGCAGGAAGAACAAAAACCCTGAATCCAAATGTCAGTGCTCTGCTGCATTTCTTATTCAAAGGTTCCTCCTGAAGCAGTGTTTTTCCACAGTGAGTGTATCATGAAATCGAGCCGCGGTAGGAACCGTCATATATCACCGCCATTGTCTTCCTCATCAAATTTTCCTATCTCCGTGTTGCTTTTAATGCGTCATTTGTAAGTCTGGAGTGCTAGGCCAGGCCCACGATCTCAGGCCCAGGCACCGATTCAAATGGCATCAAAACCAGTGCTGTCTGTAACGATCCAGGTTTTATTTGTTTACTTTTTTTTTTCTGGAAATCTATTGTGTATTCATTGGTAATCGTTTTAATTATTCATTTCTACCCCCCCTGTGTAATGTTGAGGACTGCGTATTTTGCGGCTTCAAGTTCACGTCCAAGCGCACCGAGGGCGAAGCCTCAATTAAGGCTCAAAAAACCAAACAGTGCTACCGCCGGATGCTTTCAGTTTATTTCATAATGCGGCTTTGCCGGCAATGTTGCAACACACACTGTTCTGTGTCTGTGCCACATGGGCCGCGAGCATTCGCAGGATTTGAAATTCATAAAGCTGAGTAGTTTCTGATGAGTGGCTTCAACCTTGCTTCAGTCAGGCTGTTTAATATGTAGAAGATGGATGCACATTTGGTGCACTGTTAAAAGTTTAACGTGAAGGTGTCAGAGGGGGATACTCTCTGCCACTTTGCCTCCCCCCGTCTCCTGGTCCACTCTTAGCTGTCTTTCTCTCTTTCTTACTTTCCCTGCTATTGCTTTCTCCAAGCCATGAACCACTAATGATATCGGTACCGGGAATCGTCTACTGTAGATAACAGGCTTAAGGGAAAAGTCATTTTTGTATTTCCTAAGCCTTAGTTTTTGATAATTGGCGGTCAACCCGAGTGATTGACGTCAGAAACTTTTACATTTTTACTGAATTAAGGGAATAGCTTCAGCCGCCTGCCACACACCGGGGCAATCACAACCAAGTTCTTCGGTGGGGCGAATTGGCCCCATTGAGGGGAAAGCTTGCAAAGGCATTTTTAGAAAGAAGAAAGAACAGTGACTTCTTTGATATCTTTCTGACACAAAGAATCATCTTGAATCATCATATTAATACTGTCCAGTAACAGTGAATGATGCGATCATACAGTATACTTAACAGGGACCTATTATTCTTTTCCTTTCATATATATCATTTTACAATGTCGGATGTTCATATCAGACGTGGCCAAAGTCTCAAATAATGAGGTAAATTAATGACAGTCTACACTATGAACAAAACGCTGAGGGTTCTGAACGCTCTGTTTTCAAAGGTTTTTTTCTACTCTCTGCACGAGCTGACATCAGCTCGTCATGGATTTCTTAAAAATGGTCATCCGCTCTGACCGATCCGCTGTGCCTTTCTCTAAACAAAACCACTAAAGATTGTGTTTTTATTGTAGATGTATTTATTTATTTTGTATTATTTAATTTTCCCACATTTACACGAAACACTAAAATCCCCCGCGTGCGAGAGTTCCGGTGCGGTGTCAGAGCATGGCAAGCACAGTCAGAACTGACTTTTAAATGAGGCCTTGTAGCTACTGTACCGATATGAGTGAAGATTCAGATACTGGTTTGCTTATTTCTCGCCTCAAATGTGTTCAGAAACAGATTTTGGTGGACTGATAAGGTGAAATCAGTGAAAGTTATGGAGTAAATAGAACGAAACCTGGAAGCCATGCTCGAACGCTATTAGCTCACAGAACCCGGAATTTATGCTCAAACTCCATTGGATCACAGAACTAGGGGCCGCGGGAGGGTGGCTCCTCCCATTTGAATAGAGCATCAGGAACACAATGGATTTAGAGGTATGTTGGAATGGCTCTAATGCATAATCAGAGTGGTATTTTCAGCGAAAAAAAAATCAAAAACATGTTTCGGGGACCTCGGAGACCATATATTAACTTGTGTTAAAAGGAGCATAATAGGTCGACTTAAAAGTTAAGTCTTGAAAATCGGCATCTGTAGCAAAATAAAGGGATTGGTCTTTTTGGTCATTCCCTTTTCGTCAGAGAGGCAGAGAAGAAGGCTGCGGCCCTGGACAAGGAGATCTCCGAGAGGAGGGAGCAGCTGAGCAAGGCCGGACGGCGGAACCGAGCCCTGGAGGAGGAGATCACGGCCGAGAGGAAGGAGGAGCGGCGGCGCAGGGCCGAGGTGGAGGCCTCCGAGAGGGAACACAGGGCCCTGCTGAAAGAGCACGAGAGCACCAAGGAGGCGCACCTCGCCCTCGCGGGAGAGAGGTAGGGGCCGAGCCATGTCAGCGAGAGGGGCGAAATCTGAATTGGTGAACGAGATGGTTGTTAATGGGCGGAAACTCTCAAATAAACTGGTGCTGCTTCGCACGTATTCCTAATCCACTGTGTGCGCGGAGCAGGGGGTTGCTGGAGACGAGGCTGACGGATGCAGAGACCGACGGCAAGCTCGCGAACGAGAGATGTGTAGCACAGATCAGGATGAAAGACAGGTATCAAAAGGAAACAGCCATAACCTCTGAATGCACCCACGAAACATACATCCTCTCAAAATAAACAACCCACTGTAGCTTGACTGAAGTACATTCCCCTCCTCAGCGTGTAGACTCTTGGTATACATAATTCACGATCTAGTGGACTGTACTTCTAGACTGTATGGCCTCTAGGGTTGAAGATATTACTTCTTCCCGTTGACAGATAGACTGTCAATTTTATGGGGTTGTACTGAGACAATTGTATGCGTTGTGAGGCCATCGTTTCTGCATTCTAAAAGGTATGAAAAACTTTGCAAAACTTTGGCTTTCATCGAGCCTGACACACGCTGACCTAAATTCGGTTCACCTTGTGTTCCAAGCCGGTGAATTGTAGGAAGCGCAGCTATGTGAATATTGATCGCATGCATCAACACCAGACCTCTGCTGCTCCTCAGGCAGATGAAGGCCCTGAAAAGAATGGAGCACCTGCTTAAATTGGCCAATGGGCACCTGGAGCACGATCTGCCCCTCTACAATAACATCAAGACAGAGGTACAGAGGAAAAAAAACATCTTAAAATGTCTTAAAATTCTGTTTTCTAATATTATATATAAATATTTTTAAGTTCTGCTGCATCAGGGTCGACATTTCTGGTTATTAATTACCAGTGAACCTCATACTTGAGAGGCAATTTGTCCAAAAATCTGTCTTACATTTTATTGAAATGCATTTAGAAAATAAATGTAAAAATTATATTTAACGATCTGATACCTGCCCTCCGTTTCAATTCCCTGAAAGAAATGTACACTCTTGATTGAGATTACCATTTGCTTTTCACAAATATGGATGAATACATTATTCATATGTTGACTTAATATCACTGATTTAGCCCGCTTCTGTGCTGCTTCTCTTACAAACTTTTTGCGACGGAACACAAAAGTGGGACATGAGATAGGAAATGTGTCAGCACATATCACAAAGCCATAAAAAAAAAAAAATGTAAATAAAGGGAACTGGCTGTGGTGCATCAGTCATCATCATCCAAGCCACAGTTGGATGGAATTAATGGGTTTAATATTCAGCCACCACGTTGCGTTGTAAAACCTTCTCAAGTATTCCTCGGTTCAAGAACTAATAAATACCAGAGAAATGACGGTATTTAATACTTTATTACAAAGCTATCCAAGGGACATTTTATTTAAAAAAAAACACTTTTTTTAAAGTTTTTTTTACTTTGGAGAATTAAATTAAAATGACTCAAAACTCTAAAGGATGGCCGTCAGGCCTTTTTTTGTGGCGCATAGTTTTAAATTGACTATTTAACTGTTCCAGGATCTGCCCTTTATAAGACCCCTTAGGGAAGAACTGATAGATAGTATTCATTAACATGCAGTGTTGAATATTAATATTACAGCTTGACCGAGCACGTCGTCTGAATAAGTCTTCAAGTTTTGTGTCCCTGCACCAGATACCTGCTGTTTTGTCCATCACAAGTTCATCTGGTGAGGTCATCATCAAATTAAGGATCAGCAACTTCCAATAGGTTACTCAGGGGGTAATAATACTGGTTGCAGAGTGGAAAAGTCCCTGTTTGAATTCTCATCATTGCACAGTATGACATTGAATATCAATATCAATGACAATTTGAATTGAGTTGATGTCCATGAAGTTCTTATACCGTAGCTACTTGCCAAAGGAAAAAAGGGGCGTTCCTGTTTCTAGGATTGATCTGTTGATGGTATCTGTGACACGACCACTGCCATCCTATTATAAACACATGCAATTGAAAGCATTTGTTCGGTAATTCCATTAAATACAACAAATCTTAGATACGCTCAAGCAATAGAGAGCTTCCAATTCCTCTCAGCAACTCAGCATCGAGCTAATGTTCATTGCAGACCGGCGTTTTGGAATGGAACTACTTAGTCTGTTCATCCTGAATTAAGGACGACATTCCAGCTCAATCAGAATAGAATATGGGTCCAGTCCAAGGTCTGATTTACAACTATTCCCTCCACCCACAGCTGGAATGCCAGAGAGACGCTGCAGACAGCAGCTTGCAGAGAATGACAAAGTTCCAGAACGAGGTGGAGGCTCTCAAAGTCGACCTGGGAGAACAGGTGCGTGCGGTGTGTGCGTGCGTGCGTGTAGACAGTAATGCCTCTTTTAACTTTCCCATGTCAGCCTTTAGCCTGTTTCTCACCCAGGCACAGGAACTAGACGAGGAACCGTTTAGACCCCAAACCCTCTGAAAACTGGAACTGGAACCATAGCAGTCTGTGAACGGCTCCTCTGTTGCCTTCCCACCACAACCAGGGAGTGTGGGGATCAGGAGGAAGTGACGCAAAACGTGTGACTGGTTCAAGACTTTATGTCGGCGGTTGCTGTGTTTTGGGTTTCGGGCTTTCCATTTTCTTCATTTTGGTATTCGCAGTTGGTGTGCTTGACTACTTTCACAGATTGCGTTTGATTAATTGGCGTTGTTCAGAACTACTCCCCCGAAAGGTACCACTAAGGTTGCTGTATGTGGAACTTTTTTGGGACCAGGAGCAAGGCCTAGTTACGGGGAACTAAGTTCCTGGATCCTGAAATGGTTCCCGCGGTGGAAAAGGGGCTTTTGTTATGTGGCGGTTGGACCACACAGTGAGGGGCTCTGTCTGCCCACAGCTCCAATTAGCGGAGAAGGAGGAGCTGGAGGTGCAGCAGGAGGAGGTGCGGAGGCTGCAGAGGGAGTCGGATAGCCTCCGAGAGGAACTCCGCAACCTCGGCCGTCTGATGCAGATCAAAGCCGACGAGAGGGGCCAGAAACACCGTTTGCTGCTCAAGGCCGAGGTGGTCCTGCTAACACACGCGTGTGCGCGCTCACGCACACACACACACACACACACACACACACACACACACACACACACGCACAGAGAAACAAACAAAGGTGGTACACTGTAATTTTTTTTTCCTGCATTCCCCGTGTCATTGCACAGCAAATGAAGCAGCACATTGAACAGGAGCTGAGGGGGAAAGACTTCACCATCATGGATCTCAAGAAGCAATATGCTGTCCTGCAGCTGAGGTATGCGTGTGTGCGCGTGTGTGCGTGTGTTGTGTACAAGTGTCTTAAATGTGCATTTCCAGATCGGCTAAAGCAATACAACCCCGTTTAAGGTTAGAACTTATGAATTAGACAGACGTCATCTTCCTCCCTCCCACACTCTCTCTCTCTCTCTCTCTCCGCCCCTCTCTTGCGCTGGCCCTGAAATGGAAATGTCAACGACGACTCACAGAACACAGCGGCAAATAACGAAACACAACGACAAATTGCAAATCAAATTAACAAAAGAGAAAAGACACGCATATTTTTCCTGTAATTCCCCTACGCTAGTATCTTTGGTGTTCTCCTTCGTGTGGCCTCTGGCCACATGAACGATACTCTCATTCCTCTCAGGCTCTTACCGTGACTGACAGTACGTCCAATCAGCGACGACCCTCGTCGATAGGCACCTGCGTCTCGGTTTCTCCACCTCTCAGCACCTCTCACTTCAGCTGGATTCTCATTCACCAACTAATTTATTTTCTTTTTTTTCATTCTCATGAACCAACTAAGAAAGGGATTTATTTTTAACTGTTGTTTTGTGTGTTTCTCTCTTCTTCTTCTTCTTTCCCTCCCTCTCACTGCATCTCCCGTCTTCGCTTAGGATATCAAAGTATAGCAAGATGTACGACATCATCTGCGAGGAGCGAGACAAATATGTGGGTCTGAAACACAAGGCCACGGAGAGAATCAACGACATGGCGACGAAGATTTACAACCCGGACAAAGACGTTGAAATCCTCCACACTGCTGCGATCAGAAAGGATAGGTGTGTGTGTGTGTGTGTGTGTGTGTGTGTGTGTGTGTGTGTGTGTGTGTGTGTGTGTGTGTGTGTGTGTGTGTGTGTGTGTGTGTGTGTGTGTGTGTGTGTGTGTGTGTGTGCGTGCGTGTGTTTATTCGCATGCAAGCACTGTCTTGTATTTTATGTCTGCTGAGAAACCCCAAACTAAATTTCAATACTAGAATCAAACATTTCACACACTATGGCACGCTGGTTTAACTTTACTGAATAAAAAAACAATTCTTCAGATAGATTCCTACAGGGATTGTAGGCTTGTGAAACAGAACATTCTGCTGTAATTAATTTATTATAATTGATGATATAATTTCTAGTTTTACATCTTGTTTAACACTCACATCACTTAATTAATGGAACATTTTCATCATCTACAAGCATATCTGAGACATAAATCAAATTTGTGTGTGTGTGTGTGTGTGTGTGTGTGTGTGTGTGTGTGTGTGTGTGTGTGTGTGTGTGTGTGTGTGTGTGTGTGTGTGTGTGTGTGTGTGTGTTCCAGAGAACTGGCCAGGGCCCGACTCAAGCACTCGTACAGCAGCAAAATAAGTTTAGCTCTGCGCAACGAAATCTCCAAAGTAAGTTTACGATATATTGACATTTTATGCATAATGACAATGAAATGATAATTGCTACCAACCTTTCAGTGATCTGACTTGCATGACGAAAATATTTCACTGAACAAATTCGGTCTAATACAGAAAGTCAATATTTCATTTAATTTGTGATTATGGTGGTATTTCATTTAGCCCAAAAACGGTTGCATAACTTCCAGACAAAGTCTTCAAATGACAATTTTCAAACCAATTCCAAAAATCAAACAATACAAATAAATCGTATTGGAGAATCCATTTATTTTATTCTTAACCGAGCCTTATACCCTTTTCCCACTGCGCCAAAAACCCAGTAACACCTTTTATGTCTGTCATTTGTCATGAGTGGGAAAGGTAACATCCGGGTTTCAGTCCGGGTCAAACCAGCTCTGATGTAAACAGGACGCCCGGGTCGACGCACAAATTTGACCCCAATGGGACACGCTCTGAAGTTACGGACACTGACCTTAATAGTCAGGAATATCTGTGTATCGTTGGATCATATTTCATATCCGATTTAGAATCCAAAACTAAAATCAGAAGTTGATTAAGTTTTTTTCCGCATGTGGGACCATGAAATGTGGAGAGTACAGCGAAGAACCCCCCACGCTCACCACCCCAAGCCAGTCTCCAAACCGGGTCCCTCGCATATTTTAGCTGGTTTACCCGTGCTTAAAAAACCCGGATATACCCCCTAGTATTGGTGTAAAAACCGTATCATACATTATTATCTAACATTAATGTCAAATGAAGCTGCTGGACAATGAACAGAAAACATACACAGTGCAAAGCCAAACAGTCTTTGGCGCGTCCGCTCCCCGCCAGGCGTCCTGGAGGCTCCTGGAGATGGATCATCAGTTTGGGGAGAACGAGCTGGAGTTGGCCAAACTCTCTGACTTCATCAACAGCAGCGAGCAGACACTGCTGGACGTGACCAAGCAGCTGAATACAGCTTCGCAGACATGCAGCGACCTGTACGTCTGCCCGGTTTGGCGTGTGTGGCTGTGTGTGTGTGTGTGTGTGTGTGTGTGCGTGTGTGTGTGGGTGTGGGTGTGGGTGTGCGCACGGGGATGGGAGGGGGAACTGAGATGTTATCGTATTGATCGTATCAAAGGCGAAGAAATTATGCTCACGTTGAATAGACCCATAACTCCAGCACTCTAACATTTACCAAGGCTAAGTGCACTGTACTGGGAATCATACACAGTGATATACACATACACATGTTCAATTATAAATGACCCACAATGCACCTCGACATGTGTTGAAGAGTGAGGAAATATCGCAAAACTCAAAGCAATTCTACAGCAGGGAAAAGTGAAAAATTGGATTTTGACTTATTTCTGTACTGAACCTCAGTTTTTAGGCCTAGATTTTACTGGGGTGTGAATGAGCAGTAGGGAACAAAATGGAGCACTTTGGGACACTTCCTAACGCATTGACACCTTGATAGAGCCACTTTATTCCCTGAAATATTGTCAAATCAAAGGAACTTAAAGCCACTTTTCCACCTAGGTAAAAAATGAGGAACCATTTTGGTCCAACCACTGGACTCTGAAACAGGAAGCTTAGCAGTCCCTATAAGAGTTCATGGTTGCTTTTCAACTACGCTGAGGAACCGTGGAGTGCCGGGGGTCACACGAGAAGTGGTGGTGTGATATGTCATTTTGGTGATCGCATTAGCTGCTGTATTTTGGGTCCTGGCTTTCCACTTTCTTTTATAAAACACAAAGAGCGAGGGGAAGCGAGTCCTATGAGTAAGCAGTGTGTGGGAAAGCAGCTGCATACCCGTATATTGAATGTTTGGGGGACCAGGAACTATCCGAGCAGAACAAATTTTGAGTCTGCGGTTCATCAAATGGTTCCCCGCGGTGGAAAACGGGCTTAACTCGGGTGTCTCCGAGGCTTTTGACTGAAATGGGACAGTCCTAGATGGCCATGTTGATTGTTTGCTGCCTTGGAATCATCTGTGCAAATTGAAGTGTGTTGGTCCCGCAGCACCTACCAGCTTGTGGAGTGTGAGCAGGAGGTAAGTTCGCTCCAGGAGAAGCAAGAGTGGCAGTTGTCGGCGCTCGCCAGGGGCAATGTGGCGCTGGATGCTCTGGAGGAGGAAGTGAAGAGCCTGCAGGCGGCCGTCGCTGAGGAGCGCAGACAGGTGGAGCTGAAGAAGCAGCAGCTGTCCGACAGGAGGAATCTGGAAGGAGAGGTCGCGGTGCTTCAGATACAGGTACCCGAAGCCCAAATTGAAGGCTCGCTCATATGGGCTTTAAAACACTCAATCGTATTAACAAACTACTTCAAGTAAAACCGTGTCGTTGTTGTTTTTCCTAAACCTTTTTTTTCGATTATTGGGATTCAACCCGGATGATTGACACTGGAATCTTTTAAATTGATCCATAATTGAGAGAACACACCGAGAACACACTGAGCTTCAATGTGCAGCCATGTCCTTCACTTTTTCTTTAATCTTGGGGGGGGGGGCAAGCATAAACTGCACAAATGTGTCAATATTAGACATAAGAAAAACAGCCTTTTTATACTTTGATTGATAAACTTTCTTTCAAGTGTACATTTTAATGTAAAATAAGTGGTTTACAAATATTTTCCCCTTTCCTGTGCATCCCTAGTGTAGACATAAACCGAACAGCCACAACATTGAAACCACCTGCCTAATATTCTGTGCGTCACCTTAGTGCCGCCAAAACAGCTGTCTGTTGAGGCATGGACTCCACAAGACAAGAAGGAGTCCTGTGGTATTTGGCACCAAGACGTTAGCAGCAGATCCTGGAAGTTGCGAGGTGGGGCACCCATGGATTGGACTTGTTGTTCAACCACATCCCACAGATGCTCCGTCGGCTAGAGATCTGGGGAATTTGGAGGGCGATGTCAACACCTTGAACTCTTGGTCATTTTCCTCAAACCATTCCTGAACAATTCTTGCAGTGTGGCAGGGCACATTATCTTGCTGAAAGAGGCCGCTGCGATCAGGGAACACCATTGCCATGAAGGGGTGTATTTGGTCTGCAACAATGTTTAGGTAGGTGGTACGTGTCAAAGTAACATCCACATAAATGCCAAGACCCAGGGTTTCCCAGGAGAACATTGCCCAGAGCATCACACTGCCTCCGGCGGCTTGCCTTCTTCCTATAGTGCTTTCCTGGTGCCATCTCAGCCACAGGTGAACAACGCACACGCAGAAAACGGGATTCATCAGACCAGGCCACCTTCTTCCATTGCTCCATGATCCAGTTCTGAGGCTCACATGTCCATTGTAGGCACTTTAGACGGTAGAGAGGGCTCAGCATGGGCACTCTGATTGGTCTGCAGCTACGCAGCCCTATATAGCTGTGATGCACTGTGTGTTCTGACACCTTTCTGTAATAGCAGCATTAACTATTTCAGAAATTTGTGCTACAGTTGATCTTCTGTGGGATTGAACCAGACGGGCTAGACTTCACTCCCCACGTGCATCAATGAGCCCATGGGCGCCCATGACCCTGTCACCAGTTCACCGGTTGACCTTCCTTGGACCACTTTTAGTAGTTACTAACCACTGCATACTGGGAACACCCCTCATATATCCCACCCCTTGACAGGTGCCACTGGAACGAGATGATCAATGTTATTCACTTCACATGTCAGTGGTTTTAATGTTGTGGATGATCGGTGTATACATCCATGTACCAACACGCAAAAATACACACACTTTAACTGAAATTATATATGAAGCAGAGAATGCATGTGTAT
Organism: Zeus faber; assembly: GCF_960531495.2. Lineage (NCBI taxonomy): Eukaryota > Metazoa > Chordata > Actinopteri > Zeiformes > Zeidae > Zeus > Zeus faber. Next base: position 10,620,312 of record NC_137208.1, read on the forward strand.
CACCCTTTCCATGTTGAACCTATAGGTATAGTACAGGATTGGTTTATATACAGACAATCTAGTTCTGAGCGGTTTCAATCTGGTTTTTAATCTTGTACAAGACAAGATATGCGATTGATAGCAGTCCCAATCTCTACAGGAATATTAACAAGTTCTTTGCAGCCATGGCTGCTTTTGCCTCAAAAGTCTGTGTGGTGTCACTTGCTTCTTACTTACCAGACTTACTAGATAGTCACATTTTTTTTCCACTTTTCCATCTTGTTCTGCCTCTCTGTGTTTTCATTTGTGAGCCATTCCGCCAAAGCAAGGTTTGCCATTTGAACAGAAATTGTGTCTGTCTCTGTCATTTGCTGGAATAAATGTTGTAAAAAAAAAAAAAACACACTTGTCTGTAGCAAGTGGCCGTTCAAACCACTCTCCAGAAAAGGACAATGTGAAAATATTTTTTCTTCAACTCTGTTGGCCCGTGATACCGATCCCATCTCAATATGTATTTTTGTTGAGTCTAGGGACCAACGGCAGCATTAAGAGAAAAGTCGTTTTCACCAAGGACTAAAGGAAGAAAGATGTATTTCTTGGCAGCTCTCTTACCAAAAATACACACCGTTCACAAGTTGATGTGTGTCCCGTGAGATAATATAATATAAATATGAAAAATGTCCATCTCTCTCTCTCTCTGGTGGAACAGTGAGATAATCTCTCTCACTGTCTCTCTCTCTCTCTCTCTCTCTCTCTCTCCCCCTCCCCCCAACTCCTTATTCTTTCTCTCCAGGGCGTATCGTCACAAAAATGTTAATATTGAACAGCCCTGTTTGTTGTTCTTTTTGGGCTCAAATCCGTGAACCAACCATGCTATTGTTCCTTAAATATTGTGGTATATGTGACTCGTGTCTGGAGTAGCTCCTTGTTATTTATGTCGGATTGTGAGTGTTTATAGACCGACAATGTCCTCACAACGCAAACACTTGGCATTCAAGTGTCCACTGACTGGTTCCAAATGACTGTCAGAGCCACAGTAACATACAGATACTAGCGCACGATTCACATACGGTGTAAACAAACAGAGAAGGAAAGAGAGGGAGAGGGAGAAAAGCAGCTGCTCGATGGATACACGTGAGGCGTTTTTCCCTGCCAGCGGCCGGGCCATGGGACTGGGTGTGTTTCTGTTTTGGATCAGAGTTGACTGGTTCTGAGTCGCCGTTGGACAGAACGTCTTGCATCTGAGGTGAACACACAACTGGAACAGACCACACCACATGCTGCTTTTGGGAAAAACACCCCTGGTCCTCTTTATCTAACTGCTGAGTCCAACTATTGTTTGAGTGATGCTATTATACTATATTCGTCTTTTTGATTTCACCCCTTTCTTCCGTATTCCTTTTCCTTAGCCTCCCATGGCAGTTGATATTAGATGGTAGTAGTTTAATAGGTGTTACTGGAAAATTCTTGGCAGATCTTTGGAATACCCCCTCTGAATGCACAACTTCTCTCGAGTTAATTATTCCTAATCATTGTAACCATTCATCCATTCAACCATCCATCTGCCTGCCTTTCCCAGCTCTCGTCTCTATATTTGTGACAAGTGATCTGCTTTAGCATTGCTTTTTCGCTGCTTGTGCCACTTGGCCCCTGTGGGAGTAGAAAGTGAATCACTGGATATTATGGTCTTATCGCACAAGGCTCGGTCAGCTCGACCGATTCCCTGCGCAAATGCATTCTCCGTGCGGATTTTCATCTCCGTGCAGCTCCCCTGGCGTCAATTCTTCACATATATATTGTGTATTTGTATTCATTTGTGACCGGTTTATCCTTACTTTGAAGGAGGGCGCCACGGTTTGACGGGGAAATCTTGACAAAGACCGATCGGACCATCTGCAGGACTATTGAAGTTCAATACTCTGCTGCTTTCATTTGCTCAGATGAATTTTAATTTCCGCAAATAAACAGAGGTTGGCAATTGTGGGTTTACCAGCCTGTTTATGAGGTGCTGCAGCAGAAACCTCCCCAGGAGGCACGTGCATGTCACAGGTAGACAAGAAGACACACAGACACACACACACACACGCACACCCAAACATATTAACCATACATACTGTATACAACAACACATTTATAAGGAGACATAGACTCACATGGAACAAATGCGTGAAGAACTGTGAAGTACTGTATGTACACACTCTCAGGCAGAAATGCAGGCAGAGCTACAGTACAGCATGGTGGGGATCATCAGAAAGTGCACAGTCCATGTGCTCTGGAGTCACATTGTTTATGTATTGTTTCCTTGTATCCCCGCCAACCTTCCTGGGGCACGGGTAATCCAACAGCGAATACAGTCTGACGCACGTATGGCTACCAATTGCGCAGTAGTGTGAGGTAGATAGACCGAGAGAGAGAAGGACAAATAGGTGTTAAAAAGACTAGAGAAAGTCCTTGAAGACTGCCAGCTCAGTCAAGAGGGGCAGACAGATGGACAGAGAGGGGTAAAAGAGAGGAAAGCTGGCCGATGCCACAGTGGTTACTCTCAGGGCAGGTCATCCAAACTCATCAACCTTCCATCTCTTGCTACAGGGCTTGAAGAGTGCACACAGTCATTTGGCACCGCGCCTCTTAAATTGGACCTTTTTCCCCCGGACCAGCTCCCACCTGAACGCCAAAGAATAACAGGCCATCTGACTCGGCCTTCAAAGAAATTGGACCGAGCCCGTCGGTGAAGCAAGCGCAATCACAGGAGTGCAGCGCCGCACATGACCAGATTTCTAAAGATGCAAAAAAGTGACCGCCCTGAAAAGGTTGATGCCTTTCAGAGCACGCTTGAGTTGTCCACTCTGCATGTGGCTTTTTTTTTTGAAAAGCTGCATTGTATTGCAGTTAATTGGAGTTTGATCTAAATTATGAAAATTGTATTCAGCTTGGCGCTGCCATGCGTACAGTGGTTTAAACAGCTCTGCGATAGAATGAATAAACCACTCTCTGTGACTGGCGGAGGAAAAGAGAAAGAGTTAGACGTGCGAACCTGATCGGGCGGAATCAGATAAAAAAAAAAAAAAGAACAAGAGGAAAAGATGAAGGCAATTAAAGGGCAGAGACGTCACACGCACAAATGTTAGGCGTGCTCAGGATTTAGGGAAGAAGGGTAGACAGAAAGGACAAATGCAGGGAGGAGACAAGAGGATGCACTTAGAGAGGTATTGACATGGAGATGGATGAATAGAGGCAAAGGTAAACATCAACATGGCGGGGAACAATGTAAGAGGGAGAGATTGATTGATTGACAGTTGGAGAGGAGAAAGAAGGTGACAGAGATGCACTATGGACCATACATCAGGGAGTTTCTAAACGGCTTAGGGTGGCGCTTAATGCTTAAGGGTACGGCACATCTAGATGGAGCGGCTGCCGAACATCTCTCTCTCCCGGTTCTACATTCCCCGGCGCTTTAAAACGATTATGAAATATTAAAAGAAGAAATTCCAGCGTGTGCTTGCAATATTTATTTCATTTATTTATTTATTTATTTATTTATTTATTTTTTCGGACCACTAAAAGCATTACACACGTCTCCAGTGTGCCACCGCATGAAGGCTGGGGGATATTTTGGGAGCTCAATCCCATAACGAAAAAATTACAATATCATAGTCCCGCTGATAAAATAACTTTGCATCAGCAAACTCTTTTGTACATAAGGGGATGGAGAAAAGATCTCAGTGGTTAAAGTTTTCTACAGTAGGAGTAGGGCTGGGCGATGTGTCGTGATACAGTAATAAACTGGTTAAATATAGTACTAACGGCATTGTCATATGAGACCAGATATCTGTCTGGAGACAAATACGATCTATTCCTGGTCTTAAAGGCTGTAATTAATACATGATTGAGTTTAAGTAATGCCATTTTCAGAACTCCATAGATGGGTCTCGCTGTTGTTACCAATTGCCTCGACCTGCTTTGATCAGATTGTTTCTCAATTATTTATTGTGTATTAATATGTTATGAAAGTACCAATTATGGGGGCAGTGGCTCAGGAGGTAGAGCGGGTCATCTGGTAATCAGAAAATTGGCGATTCGATCTCCGGCTTCTCCCGGTAGCGCGCTGATGTGTCCTTGAGCTTAGACACTTAACCCCCTAACTGCTGCTTTTTTTGTTTTGTTTTGCTACATGGCAGCCCACTGCTCCTGGATACGTCGGTTACTAGGATGGGTAAAACGCGGAAAAATGCATTTCGCTTGAATCTAATCTAATTTCATCCCCAACATATCAAATTGTCAAATTATCTATCAAAGTATTCATCTCAAAATATGTTGTTTTTTTATTTTGTCCAGGAAATTTATAAAAGGTGTTGCTGTTTAAAAGAAACAGCTTTTGTTTTTTGTTGACAGGAGTGATCAGTACTCCCACAACAGTTGAGACTCTCTCTTAAATCTTCTATAACAAATCACCATTTGCATAGCCAAGCGCCTTATTCTATAACATATTAATGGTGAATTTCATGCTGCGGTCCAAGTTACTTCTCAAATCTCTTTGTTCAATAATGTAAATTGCAGTGCAAGCCCCCCTGTATATGCTGAGTGCATTTAAACGCCGTCTTGGAGAACGGGTCCACTCATACATGTCAAGATGTTCTCACACATAATTAGCTGAGCTGACCTGACAGGTAGAGCATTCGAGCAGTTCCAACTCATTATATTTGCGCAACCCCTGACGGGCGTTTTTCAGTCTGCTGCTGGTTTTATTATTTTAACTTAATGGTGGAGATCATGCACAATTTGATCCTTCCCTTGAATCAATCAGAGATTAGAAAAAATTTAAAAACGAGTGCAAATTTAACACGCCGGCGTGTCAGATCGCAATGCGGCGGCTCTAAAACACATGCCGCCGGTCCCCCCGGATCTAAAGACTTCGGATGAATCACATGATCGGCCCATGCCGCTAAATTTAAAGTCAGTCATGTAACATCAAGGGCAGAGGATCTCTTTATAAGGGCCCAGACCATCTCCCCCGTCTGCACCAGGAACTGGAATTAAACTTTTCCATAAAGGGAGAGAATCTTCACTTTGTTCCATGCTGTCTGTCATGCCCACTGACCCTTAAACACACACACACACACACACACACACACACACACACGCACACATGCACACATGCACAAACACACACACACACAAACACCGGCACAGCCAACACTACATGGTTGGATGAGGAGAAGCTGTTAATTCGTAAGCCCGGTCATGCCAGGTCAGACCTCCTGTCTCCAGCGTTTTTCCACTCTGTGTTCTCCGCTGTCTGTTGTCTGCTGTTTTCTCATCTCTCTTTCTTCCGACGTCTCTCTGATCTTTTCCACTCGCTTATTTTTCGCTCCCGTCCTCATCCTCTCAGATGCCTATTTTTGTCTTCCGCAGGCTGTGAAGTGCTTCGTTGTTTTGTTGTTGCCTGTAACGTTTTTAGTCATTAAGGTTCGTTTTTTGTGATGTTCGAAAAGAACCATAAATGACTTTGAGCTAAGTTGGTCAAAATGCTTATTTTCATCCAGCGTAAATGGGCAGGTTAGAGTTTGGGACCTAGATAACAGATTGCGGTCTGAAAAAAATGGTGTCCGGCCCCGTTAAACAAGATTTTAGACCACACAGCCATCCTACGCTTGAATTTCCTGCCTCTCCCCACGGTCTTCCCGTTATTGAAGATAGAATTTTTCTCTCCGCCAATATGGGGTTATCAGTGTCACGTGAATTGTCCGGTCTTCACGTGTCACATCCGAACCTTCCACCTTCCTTCCAAAAGTAAGCTAAAATGACGGGAATTTTGAGTCAGGTTGAGGTTCCTTCACTGCACCTATGTTGTTGTTTTTTTTTGTGTGTGTTTTTTTCTCCTTCGTTTGAGTTTGGCCAATTTTCTCTTCGACTATGCTTGCATACGGATTGTAAGCTTGATCCCTCACCCGTCAAGTCAAGTTCTTATACTGGAAAATGAGTTGCACATCCACATTCTGCTCGGAGTTCATCTTCGTGTCAGTTATAGTTTGATTTCAGTAAACCAAATATGTGGACCACCCGGGTTGAATCAGATAGGGGACCTATTAAGAAAAACTCCCTTTTTTAGTGCTTGTGCACATGCATTTGGGTCTCTGACGGGCCTAATCACACACAAACTGTCAAATAAGACAACCCAGTCAGTTCGCTGTGAGGTGTCTATTTAAGAAAACATGTGATTCAACAGGCCGTTCCGAATTGTCTCCCCCTGGGACGTCACAGGGGGGCCTCAGTAGATTTGCAACCGCCCCCCCCATCTGAGTAACTCCACCCACGGCTTGGACCCGCTAGCATCTAAGCTAAGCGCTAAGCATGGGGTCTTCTGTTCTGTTGGCTGCACAGTCCAGCACAAGTCTTTTAAAAGAAAGAGGAATTAATACCAATTGTCTGTGACAAAACTGCAGGCGATGAAAATGTAAGTATTTGCAAGTAAGAATGCGTGTCTCTTTCTGTTTGAAAACATGTTTAGGGGACCTCAGAGACCTATATTAACTCGTTGAAAAGAAGCACAATACGTCCCCTTTAACCTTTTCCGGCCAGGAAACAATTATCCACCACCCAGGTGAAACCCCCTTTTTCACTTTTCGAGCGACTTCGTACTTGATGTCAGGGTTGGTTAAAAACGATCTGGGGAGCAGGATGGGACGGGATAGACACGATAGTGGATTGGCCATATTATCAACTGAAGCTGAGCGGGTGAAGAAGTTGGACATATGGGGTGCATTGTTGATGACTTGGCGGAGCGCAGGGCTCGCCGAGTGCCCTCGTGAACTGATAGGCCGCTGTGCCAATTTTTCTAAACATTCTAGCCATTCATAATTTACAGCGGGTCACCTGCCCCTAATGCTCATTAGTCGAAGCGTCACAACCTGTCAGTGGTGCTGCCCGTGCTCGCTGTTGTGCACGACTTGTGCTGTGCAGGCAGGCACGCACTGTAGTGTTATTTTGAAAGTAGCTTTCCCTGACCTTAGCAAAGACGTTTCCACCATACATTTTACCGCATAGTGGCTGCTTCCCTCCGAAGTTTCCCTGAGGCACTCGCAGTTTTATCTGTTAAACTGCTATCAAAAGCTTTTCATGTTAACGTTCGGGTGTTGGGTTTAAGGATGGGGCCTTTCTGTTGCCAATGCGGGGGGCCCTTTTTTGAACCCAGTCCGTCACTGTTTCAGGGACTCGTCACCCAGCGAGAAACACACTCTATTTTTGGAGTACATTTAGCCGAGGAATGTCTTCATACTGTAGGCGGTTATTGGTTAAATCCTCCAGTGCAAGATGTTTCTAAGGACATACTCACAGGGGGCGCGATGCAACCGGCAGCTGGCTGTTACTAACTCTCCACTGCAGACTTTCATGTATTGTAGCGGTTGCTTGCATATTTATGGAGAGTGTGCAGGTTTTGTGTTGTGCGCTGTTTTGGGACACCTCGGGGACGTGCAATTTGTGGATTTCTGTTGTGGAATCTCCGCTATATCCTAAGGTGTCGTTTCACCATTTAGAACTATAACCACTCTCGTGTTGCCGTGACTGGAACAGACCGTTGATGAGATCGGTGAGGTCAGGGAGTGACCAGAAGCTGGGCACCGGAAGTGTCATCGTGAGGTGTTATCGTCAGGGTTTGCTTGACGATTGTTGTTATTGACCCCGCTGTGTGTTGTCCTTGAGTTCAAAGAAGCATCTGACCAGCTCTCTCTAGATGCATTCGTGAGAATAATAGCAGGAAACCAAGAGCTTGTTTGTCAACTATTACTTGCTAAACGATTGATTCCAAACTTGTTTGCTTATTAATTTGATCTTTGTAAAGAAATGTTATTTTCCGATACTGGAACGTTGTCGCAGCAAAGATATTCCGCGACACTGTTAACAGACCAACTATGAAGGTACAAGGGAGTGACGTGTGCGTGTGTGTGTTTGTGTGTGTGTGTGTGTGTGTGTGTGTGTGTGTGTGTGTGTGTGTGTGTGTGTGTGTGTGTGTGTGTGTGTGTGTGTGTGTGTGTGTGTGTGTGTGTGTTGTTTCCTCAGCACATTTTATCAACACAATCTCTCTATTATTATTATTTTTATCTCTGTTCTCTCCAGCTGTCTGAGGCCCAGGACCAGAGTTTGGTGCTGGAGACGCTGGAGAACGACCTCAGTCACAACAACATATTCAGGGAACTGGATGGCACCGACCCCACACCCCAAGAACTGCTGGGGAAGATAGAGCAGGTGCGAGTTTTTCCTACCTTAGTGGCTGGGTGCATCTTTTTAGATTTAAAATCCAGTCCTATTCTGACTGGTTGTTCTGAACTCGCCGTGCCCTTTGTTGAATGACGCTTTTAGTGTTCTCATTTGTCAAGGACGGAGTCATTCAGACGCAGTAATTGATAATAAATTATTATATAAATTTTTATAGTTATTATGGAGGCATGTAATACACACTGTGTGTGTGTGTGTGTGTGTGTGTGTGTGTGTGTGTGTGTGTGTGCGCGCGCGCGCAGCTGGAGTCGCGTATCGCAAACTGCTACAGGCAGCTGATGGAAAAGCAGCTTCTGTTGGATCAGGTGACCCGTCTCTCTGCCAAAATCAAAGAGGAGGAAGGGAAGGGCCACCTGGATTGCCTCACGCAAGCTAAGGAGGCAAGAAGCGCACACACACACACACAGACACAAACAAACATACACATACAGAATAAACACACAATAATTTACAGTCTACGCATGCACCCAGATGCTCGCTAGGTTTGACTCACCTGTTTGTTCAGTTTCACATATATTGCTCTCTCTCTTTCTCACACACATGTACATGGGCGTACACACACACACACACACACACACGCATGTGGGCTCCATGTGAGGAACAAAGCAGGTATCGCCGTCCATTAAGACTCAAGCATGCATGAGCATTACGTACAACAACTCTCCGCCTCTTTGTCGTCCTCGTGTTCATTTCTCTTGCTCTCTTTTTTCCTTTCAGTCCCCTGTCTATCTGCCCCTGTGCCTGAAAGCCCTCTGTCCGTCTCTCTCTCTCTCTCCCTCTCGAACGCCCGGTAGCAAATCCTTTCAACACGCTTAGATAACCTCACCAGGTGCCGGTACAGCAAGGCGTCACAAATGATAGAACCGGAGGAGTGTAAAATAAAACCGATAATGATGAACGTGATTGATAATGTTCTCCTGCTTAGCCGCGTGTCATCATTTATGAGACTCTTCTACGTCTTTCTAAGGTTCTTTGTGGCTTTATGTGATTTATGTGCCTGTCCGCACCATTGAACGTGCGTGCGTGCATGTGTGTGTGTGTCTATCCTCTGATATCAGATGAATAAGCTCCATGTTCGTAATTGCAAAGCTGACCGGCGTCTGAAGTCCATTTCGGCGGAGCTGTCCTTGCACCAGGCCGAGGTCGTGCGTCTGCAGAGGGAGATCGGGGAGAAGGAGCTGCAGGTCAGGGGGGAGAGATTGGGCTCCAGCACCCGCGTGCTACACCGTCAACACGGTTTTAAGACCTTTACCACCGTCACCTTCCACCAGAACGCGTTTCCTCCCCGGTATCGCCATTATCTCTATTCGTTTAGACTGAATTAATGCAGCACGGGTGCAACGAAAGAAAAAGCCACAAAAAGATATTTTTTTATCACAGTTTTCCGTTTTTTTTATGCTGGAGATACTGAGATGATGATGATAATAATAATAATAATAATAATAAAACATATATATTTTTTTATGATTTTAACTCATTGTTTCTGGACTATTTTAATTAAGCTTAATTAATTGAATAAACTTATGAATAAAATTTGAAATAATTAAAATAAACTCACGAATAAAAACAAAACAAATTTTAAGATTTTTGACCCAACCCAATGCCAACAACTAAGTAAATTCCCTAAAAGTGTTGATTAAATAAAAATTTTGATTTAATAATTTCAGGTCACACTGATGCAAATTTGATATATAGTCCATTGCCACAAAAAGAAAAATGTGTCTTAACGTAGCTTAATTCATATAAATAATTCTTTATAAAATAAATAATTTCTCCTACAAATATCTCTAATACCCCTATTTGGCTCATATCTAAGTCATATGTCCTCCAGTTTCTGGAATTTTGTTTTTTGAAATGTTTTCATCCAATATATTTCATCCAACACATTAAGCCACATTTTTTTATTTTCATGAATTAATTTATTAAAAAAAAATCAGAGTGTTCTAGTCATCAATGGTAGTACACATGATGCCCTATAATTTGGCAAAATGTCAAAGGTTTTGATCAATGTCCAAGGTGTCTTATAAACTACAATAAGCCTTGGAATGTCCTTTTGGATTGACATTTGCTGGGCACCACTTATGTGAATGTGTGGTCAAGCGACGCTGCACCTCCACACCGGAGGGCCCAAAATCACCCAGACACCCAGGGGGATAAATTAGAACTCCGACAGTGGGGCGTGAAAAGTAGTCTGAGCTAAACCTTGCTGAAGTGAATTTAGCCGCGAGTGCCATAGAGCATCATGACTGAGCACTGAAACCCCCTCCGCCCTGCCCAAGGTGGAGACGTGCCAGCGGCGGCTGGAGCAGGGCCTGCCGCCCTGTCCGGAGATGGAGGAAGAGTGGAGGAGAGCGCTCAGGGAGGAGAGGAGGAGGCAGAGAGACAAACAGGAAAAAGAAAGGGTATAATTACACAAGGGCACAAACACACTCACACACACACACACACACACACACACACACACATGCAAAGGGACATTGAGCAGGAATCAATTTAGGCGCTGAGCGACAATCAAACATACACTGATCAGCCATACGTTAAAACCAGGCGAAGACAGTTGAAGTGAATAACATCGCTCATCTCGTTCCAATGGCACCTGTCAAGAGGTGGGATATATCAGGCAGCAAGTCAACAGTCAGTCCTTGAAGTTGATGTCTTGGAAGCAGGAAAAATGGACAAGCGTAAGGATCTGAGCCACTTTGACAAGGGCCAAATTATGATGGCTGGACGACTGCTGTACGGCTTCTCCAAACCCAAAGGTCTTGTGGGGTGTTTCCAGTATGCAGTAGTTAGTAACTACCAAAGGTGGTCCAAGGAAGGACAACTGGTAAAGTGGCGACAGGGTCATGGGTGCCCATTATGATAGAAAGGTGTCAGAACACATCCCCATACACATCACAGCTTGCTGTGTATGGGGCTGCGTAGCTGCGGACCGGCGAGTGCCCATTCTGCACCACCACCACTGAAAGCACCTACAATGGACACGTGAGCATCAAAACTGGACCATGGAGCAATGGAGGAAGGTGGCCTGGTCTGATGAATCATGTTTTCTTCTACATCATGTGGATGGGCGGGGTTAGGGTCAGATCCGATGGAGCATCTGTGGGATGTGCCGGAACAACAAGCCCGATCCATGGGGGCCCCACCTCGTATCTTACAGGACTTAAAGGATCTGCCGCTAACGTCTTGGTGCCAGACACCACAGGACACCTTCAGAGGTCTTGTGGAGTCCATGCCTCGATGGGTCAGAGCTGTTTTGGCACGAGGGGTTAGTGGTTATTAGTGGTGGTTTTAATATTGTGGCTGATGGGTGTACAGGCTGAAAAGTAGAGGAGAGATAGAGCTCCACCCTGGAAAAGAATTGGTCATTGATTCCACAAAATCTACAATTTTAGGTTTCTTCAACCTAAAATTGAGAAATAACAATGCATTTTAAATCGGAAGAAACCTAGGTTTAATATATATGTTTAAGCGGAACCAATGATGGAATCTATTTTTTTTTGTCCATACTGTACAAATCAGATAGGCAGAAGCTATTTTCATACGCACACACGCACACACACACACACACACACACACACACACACACACACACACGCACACACGCACGCACATTTTCTCTTGCACAGGGATGGGATCCGTCCATCGGAAAGTTTGCCATTGTCTGGCTGATCTGTATTCTCTCCGGCAGGTTTGTGTCTCTTCCCAGTCCTTAGCCTGAAAGACACCACACCGCGTGGATATGCAGGCTGCAGACACACACTTACCCAACCTGACTTATAAATAGACGAATGGCGACGGTGCACGGAAATGTAAAGTCAAAGAAAGCAGCCGAAAAAGGTTCATTGGAGGACAGTGTTTTTGACCGCCGCGCCCCTCACGTGTTCAGAAACCGACTATTTGTAGGAACACAAAAGGAAGAAATAAAAAATTGCTGTGGACGACAAGTACGCAATCTTTCAAATTCCATTTTGATTTTGTTTTCTTTTTGAAGAAGTCGTTTACATTGGCGGCTCATGTCTTTCTGAGCTTTATTTGTGTTATTATTTATGCATCGCTCTGATCACCTGCCAGAGGATAAACAGCCGAAACTCATGAGGAAATTCCAAATGTCTTTGAGGTGTTGTCATACTGGCGAAGGCCGTGTCAGGCGGCGTTTGAAGGTCGGAGGGGGTGAGTGTGACACCTGTGAATCCTCTGGAGTGAAGATGTTCACTCCAGAGGAACCATGTTGTTTTCTTTTTTCAATATTTCTTCCATATTCTACACTGCAGTAGATGAACCTTTTTGCCAAATCTGGCATCCACCCACCAATTTTCTGCTTCACCAACCAAAACGGGGATTTGGTTGTGAAAAAAAGACCCTTCAAATTAAAATCGGCTCATCGAATAAACCGAACCCACAGACCGGCCAAAGCCAGAAAGTAAGTGAAGAAGGTGTCTCCTTGCAGACACCAGCGTTGAGACCGCATGGTCTCTCCTATCTATGTACGTGACCTGGTACAAGGAACCGAGTCGGGGGCAATGCAGGCGATGGAAGCGCCCTGAAAAGAGGGCCTCGGCGGGGTTGAAACGCAGAAGACGAGGGAAGGAGAATCGGAACAGGTGGCTCGCGGTATAGCGTACAAAACCTCCAACAACCCTCCAGGTCCCTCTGGTTGATCTGACATCAATATACTAATTAAACTCATTAAATTCCTCACTCTGGAATTGAGTCTCGTCTAGGGTCTAATAGGGCGTACGTTAATCTGGAACATGTCACTGCGTGTAAAAGAAAAAAAAAAAACAACAAAAAAAAAAACAACAAAATAAAAATAACGGCCCCTGGCATGGGAACCAGTCGACTGAGGTACAGTATTGCCTTTTTAGAGCTTCATTCAATTCAATGTACTCCTTATTTGACCGTCTTTTTTTAAGTTTATACGCCAGCATTTGTCCTCCAGCTAAACTAGTTGATCGCCTTTTTAACCGCATAAAGCCCAAGCAAATCGGGGAATCTCCTCCAAGTATACAGTAAGGTGGTGTTGTGCAAATGCTGACCCGTCGATACCCTTTTGTTTGTTGGTGCGCTCCCAGCTGGCCGAGGAGCAGGAGTGGAGCCAGTTGCCCAACGGCGTGCACACCACGGCGGAGGCGCGTCCCGTCGCCTACATCCCCCAGGACGACCCGCTGCCGCTGCCCAAACCCTACGGTGCCCTGGCTCCGTTCAAGCCCTCGGAGCCTGGCGCCAACATCAGGCACATCCGCAAGCCAAAAGCCAAGCCCACGGAGGTCTAGATATGTGAGAAACGCAGGTGCAGACGCAAACCCAGACGAGTGCAAATAAAGATAGACAAACATCGAGACTCAAACCCTTAAGACACACACACACACACACACACACTTATATAATATATATATATATATATATATAAAAAATGATTTATAACCCTTTTAACTTGATTCCCAGTGCATAGCAAATGTACATGTGTCAATTGATCCAGCCATAGATCTAAAATAGTCTGTGTTTAATTCATCTTGTACTGTACTTTGTCGCACCACACCGCTGTTATTAAAGAAATGTCTCTACACAGCGTACGAGGTGCGTTTCCGCGGTCGCACACAAAATTAAAACCGCGCCTGCGATTACAGGACGTCTTAAAGTGCGAACACTCTCCGACAGGCGGATGTTTATTTACCGCTGAATTAGATTGTGATTCTACACGGAAACAAGGTATTCTCATTAAAAAGCAGCTTGGCGCTTAACAAGGCTCTCATCAGTATTCCTTTTCAATGCCTTTTCCCCCCGGTTTGTGTCTGTGTGTCTGTGTGTGTGTGTGTGTGTGTGTGTGTGTGTGTGTGTGTGTGTGTGTGTGTGTGTGTGTGTGTGTGTGTGTGTGTGTGTGTGTGTGTGTGTGTGTGTGTGTGTGTGTGTGTGTGTGTGTGTGCGCCTGCCTGCCTGCGTGCGTGCGTGCGTGCCTGTGTGCGTGCCTGCGCACGTTGCATTGAGCCTTTGTTGTTTCGTCGTAAATATCTGTATGTGTGTCAGCGTGCACACGTGATGGCGGCTTGTGGAGCGTGTCACCGCGTCTGGTTGTAATTTACTCCTTTTTTTTTTTTTTTTTTTTTTTAAACAAAGGTTGTTTGCAGTTCACCTGCAGTAATACTGAAGAGAGGGACGGGAGGAAAGAGGAATGGGGAACAGGGGGAAGGAGAAAGAGGCACCGCATTTTTCTTAAAATAATAATAATCTTCACCCGCTTTCCCGGCACATTCTGGTCCCAGACTCTGTGTTGGCTTCCTCCTCCGTCAACGAAGCAACATTTTGGGGCATCGATGCCACCCGGGCGTATTGTAACGCTGATGAAGGTTGGAATCAAATCTGGATTATTTAAGATGAAATAAACACTCTTGTTTTAAATGGTCGGGAATAATTTGGATCTTCATGTGTCACTCTATCTCAGTCTTCATACCTTTCATATTGATGTCCATTCGATACGCATTAGGCCACGGATGCGTCTTCAAGATGGTTCAGTAAGCCTGACGGAAACCTTGAACGGTGTGTGGAGGTTGAAAAGCTAAAAAAAACCAAAAAAAAACGACTAATCTAACCTTTTGGGAAATGGGCCGACGGTATCACACTGCGAGCTGTGGGCGCCAGTGAGATATTCAAGGTAAAAAAAAGTTGACACTTTTCGGTCTTGATAGGAAATATCTCCTGGAACGTTAGTACCACGAGGGAGGGAGGGAGGGAGGGGGGGAGGGGGGAGAAAGAGAGAGAGAGAGAGAGAAGGGGGACGAATACAGAGGAGCGCTGTGCCGGGAGGGCTGCGAGAAGACCTGAGCAGCTCATGGGCTCGAGAGGAGGTTGAGGTTTGAAACCGAAGGTGGAAAAACAAAGCGTTACCGGAACACCCGACGTCCCCCCGATCCGGGGGGTCGGTGCAGGTTAATTGTTTGCAGTTGCCCAGAAACTGTGTGTGTGTGTGTGTGTGTGTGTGTGTGTGTGTGTGTGTGTGTGTGTGTGTGTGTGTGTGTGTGTGTGTGTGTGTGTGTGTGTGTGTGTGTGTGTGTGTGTGTGTGTGTGTGTCCTCAGTTCAGGGTATGCCGAGTACTCTGCTCTGCCGTAGGACAGTGTGGGTACGTGCTCCCGTGTGGGTGTTTTTTTTAGTTTTTTGCCTTGAAAATGCTTTTCAAAGTGTTGAGCACAGTGTGTACCTGTTGCTCCCGGTGTGCGCCGAGTGTGCGATCATCCGTCGTCGGCTTACGCTGAGAGCTGTCACTTCGACTTTGCCTCTTGACTGTTCAGGGCCGATTAACCAGCCGCCGATTAGCCAAAACCACAGCACTAACTGCATAACCATTTGAAGGAGACGGCTGACGCTTCTTCCACATTTGAGTAGGGAATTACCCCCGGAGCTTACCCCGGTTTTTATATAACCAATGGAAATATGGATATGTCTGTGATGGACTTTGTCCCAAAATGCGTCAAGTGTACATTTAACTTGTAAAATAAATGTACAAAGTAGTAAAATCTGTATACATATGATTTATCACAGTATATAATCTAGGGTCAGGTTTGCCTCTAAATCCTTTTCCGTGTGCTGAGGTATAGGGTTCCAGTGTGTGGAAGTGAATGGAAACAATTTGAAGCGTCCTGGAACGTCCACGTGTTCCGGAATCCCATTATTTTGTGCCTGTACGATCTCGGCCGTTTCCGAGAAGCGGCTGAAACCCTCCACTTGTTACTCGGCCCGAGGTTTTGTCCAAAAGCTCTGACATCAGACATTCTGCAGAGCGGGCTCGAATGCTCATTTCCCTTCCTTCTCTGGAACCGGCACCGTGGCTTCTCTAATCGGCTCCTTCTGTGGGCAGCTTGACAGCGCAGATTCCTTTAGCCGCCGGATCGAGTTCTTTGGCCGAAATACACTCTCTGGGTTCGGCGTTGGTTCACGCCAAACCTTTAAATCAACACATCGTCATCAGACTATACCACTCTGACACGATTCGAATAGATTTAGGGTCGACCGGAAATGAAAAGAAATCAAATTATCTCCCAAAAATCCATCGAACAAAGTGTTTTGGGCGACGCACACTGTCCCCACTCTGTCTGATTTATTTTAGAATTAGGGCTTACACTTGAAGATCTGCTCACATCCCTTAAAGTTCATCAGTTGGTGATGAATTGGAAACAGTAATGACTTACAGTATTTATCACTGAGGGACAATTTCATTAAAATCCTTGTCCAGAAACGAATAAAATAGCGTTCCGCTGACTGAGTCAATCTTGACATTAGTATTTCTATTGAATTAATTTGATATTGAAATGAATGTCAAGATGTAGACTCAGCACACAAAATGTGTAATATTAATTTATTAGGGGTGTCACGATTCGGATTCGAAATCGATACTCGATCGAAATGAGCGTTCGACTTCGAACTTGGAAATCACGAGCAGGTTCACGATGGTCCCCGTGTTTTTGTGTAATGGGGAATTATTGTCCGATATGGTCGCCATGCTGGGGCCCGCCCGGCTACGAAAACCCGACTTTCACGAAATTTGATTGGGAGCTGAGCTGCGGTCGGCGCCGCGCCCGCCTGCTTGATCTCTACCGACGCACAAGTCAAGCGTTGACGACGGAGCCCATGGCGTTGTAGTGCACGTAGAAGACCAGAGGCAGGGAGCCATTTTCCTGTTACTACCAGTGTTCCCCTCTGGCAAAAACAGCATCCGTTTTTCTACGCTGATTTCAGTGGGTAGCTTAAAAGTAGCGTAACAAGTAACTTATTGTTTATTATTCTAAAGTCTAGTTTTGTTTTTGTTTTTTAAGTTTTTAACAGTTGAAGTGTGTTGTTTAATTCTCATATTTTAGTTTTATTTATAATTGTCATTATTCAAATAAAAGTTACTTATTGAGAAACACATGATTTTCTTTACAAATCAAGACTTGATAGTCTAACGACGGCATCGCCATCGGTGCTGAAAAAAATACATGTTTAAATTGAAAATCGAATCGACCAACCTTATGATTGAAAGTGACGGAATTGTGACGCAATTTATTATTCATTTCATCATCAAAAGTTAAAATAAAAGTTTAAAATAACATATTTTCGATACTCTACGACAGTATATGTTTACGATGGAGAAATACCCGACTGTTGTATTTGGTATGGTAAGTTACTCCAAACATCAAGGCCCGAGAGGGAGCCAAAGTAAGAACAGAGTGCGTTGATGCTGTTTATCAAGAAAACAAAACTTTATTTACAATTCATCATACAAAACACGGGTGATAATCACAAACATAGCTGGTAGAAAAATCCCTTTTTCAGAGCCGGGCGAGTCCCTCAAAATCCCTGACAGTCACACATTTGGAATCCCATGTGGTTCTGAGGAGTAGTAGGAGGCCATCGATACTTCTAATAATGGCCGTTTTACAGAACCAGCATCCATAATTAACTTTTTGGGAAAGTGTTCCTATTTCCACGAGTGCGGTAACGATTAGGCGCTACCATTGTGTTAGTCACAAACGTCCGTGAATAACCGCGGAGCAAATAATTCCCGGATTCAAAGCGTACCGCCAGAACCCAATCAGACCCAGTGTGAAGCCCCGTCGGGCGTTGAGGGTTCGGTGGAAGCCGGAAAAAATTGTGAAAACAATTTGTGTGGCGTTCATCACGCCCCACGCTGCTGCAGAACCAGTGGGATTAGAGGGAGGGGAGAGGATTCAAACCAGCTGCCTGTCTGTCGGCCGAACGGCGTGCGGGGAAACTAGCCAAGAAATGAATAAGGTGCGCCGTCCCGTCCCCCGAAATGAATCATGGTTATCTGGAAATGTGTCCATTTGATACCAGCAACATGAAATGCCTCGACGTTTCAGCTTTGGTGCTTATTTCCCGCCGCCTTCAGCCACCACTGTTTCCATAACGTCGATCAGGATTATTTAACTCCTCCATCGCGTGAAACCCAGCGGGAGGCCAAAGACGTCCCCTCGCGATGTTGGTCAATCCTCAAATCCCGCGGTATATACAGAGGCGGCGGCGTTCGACCGCAACCGGATACGCTTGCGAAAACACGTACGACCGGCTGCGGATCGCCAGGTGTCGCGTCGAACGTCTCCACCAAAGGGGAAGAGGCGTGTGCGAGGTTCCGTTCCCTTTTTACGGTGCATTTGCACACGGCCCTTAAGTGTCTACAGCTTTTTTTTTTTACGGCGCTGGCGAGGCATCGACGTACGCGAAGACAACCGGTTCACCCTTCCCTCCGCACGCTTTCGTGGATCCCGCGTTGTTTTTCTTCGGCTTGGCTCTCTCCATCAACAGAAGTGGGGAGCATTGAAAAAGTTTCACGCCGAAGGTGCCTGAGGCGTCACCGGCGAAGACGCGGTGAACTTACGCCGAGTGTTTAACGGGGAAACAATACGCAAAGCAATTTATTAGGACTCATTTGGATCACCATCAATCCGGCCAAATTGCTGGCGACAGATCACTTGTTACGCCACGCTTTACCTCGGCCGGCCACATCCTCCGTGTACAGTCCCTGTAATCCAGTCGAGTGGGAGGGAATTCTTCATAATTCCCCCGCCCATCATCCCATAATTCTTCATGTACTCAGGACGTGGCACCGTATCACCAGACGCAGGGGCCGGATGAAGTAGATGCTTTGATTTCTACATATCGTCTGACATTGTGGAGATCCGTGTTCACGTGGGAGACAAGGGCGCGCGCGCGTGTGATGTCGTCGCAGAGTACTGCCACTCGGGCGGAGCGATAGCTCTCAGCATTTATATACATTTTCTCAAAGTATGACAACACATTACATCATAACGTGTGATAACTTCCCAAAATGTAATAAATGTGACCTTTATTATGTAATAATGATAACACTTAATACGTTTTTCCTCCATTTGTAATAACGTATTACATAACACGGTGGTTATTACTCACTGTGGGTGTCATAACCTTTTTATGATGCATATGTACTAATTCAACACAATATCTAATACGACCAAAAATGATTGCATCGTTTATATCAGGTGCAGGAAAATAAATCTTCAAAATTATCTGCCAGACATTAGACCCTTTTTTTTTTGTCTCTTTATAATTAGCAATACTTCTTCCCGACGGTCATTTCTCTGACAAACAGACAGCGATTGCTGCTGACTGGTGTGCGTTTTAACCACAGGTGAGGCCGTAACCATCCAACCCGGAGCGGGGCTGGGGCGCCGCAATTTGACTCCTCATTTCCCCACCTGCCACGTTTATGTCCCCGCAGCCGTTTCCTCCACTCCTCCTCTCTCCGCTTTCCTCTCCATCATCCGTCATTTTCTCGTCCCGAGTGACTCGCGGGGGCAACTCGTTTATGAGTTCCATCCCCGGAGTTCTCTCTCTCTCTCTCTCTCTCTCTCCCGACTCGTTTCCCTCCCGCCGCTCCCACTCATGGCCCCCACGGTCATCCATCCGTCTATCCATCCCTCGCTCGTCCTCAAACCCCGGCAAAATTAGATCCCCCCCCCCCCCCCGTCCTTTCGAAAACATTTTCTATAAACTTCACACGCACACACACACACACACACACACACACACACACCTTCTTAGGCTCTACACAGCAGCCATCAACCCCTTCATTTCTCCTGGATGCCCAGTAGGATGAGTGTCTGTTTGAGAGCTGTTTCCTCCACAAACCTGGCGTCCACGTTCTCCTGCTCCTCGAAGGGGTTCAGAGCTGAAACTTAAAGAAAAATATGCCTGTTTTTTTCCTGTGTGACTGACACACACACACACACACACACACACACACACACACACAAACGGAGTGAAAGAAATCAGAAATACAATCGTGCACATGTACACACACTACAAGGCTACATTCCTGCTGATACTCCAGATACCCCACGTCAAATATCCATGCAGCTTAACCAGGAAGGAGACACGGAGACACACGCGCACGCACACACACACACACACACACACACACACACACACACACACACACACACACACACACACACACACACACACACACGGTCACTACCTTGTTGCTCGACATCAGAGAGTATTTGTGTCAGGTAGGTGAGAGGCAGAAAGTCGGGTCTGAAGCCTGGCTTTTCTTTGCCGGTGAAAACAAATCCCTGGTGGAAAAGAAAAGATTTGAAAAACACAAAGTCTGTATTCCGCAGACTTGTGTATGTATGACGCACACGATGCAGTCGATATACAGTCGGATCATGCGCCGACACCGGCAGCAGCCCAGGGAAACAGTTTCTGAATATCTGAATGTGTGCATCAGACTGATGCTTGTCAATGGCGACCGCTGGCATCACATTTCCTCTTGTTTGTCTCTTTTGTGAGAGAAGTTCAGTGTGAAACCAAAATGTCACATATCCAGCATGTCCTTGACATTTTGCTATACATACTGTATATAATCTTCTAATCTAAAGGAAGGGGTCTGTCTAGCCCCTTTCTCACATGGAATCTGTAACATTGCCTGGAAAATATCCGGAAAAAGCAGCATGTACTCATTCCCACATTGGCCTCCTTTATGGAGAAGTTCCGTATGGAGTCTGTTCCCACATAAATAACCGTTACGGATACATTACACAAGGCTCGCGCGAATCTAATATCACGTGGGAGAAACGGAATCTGTTTTTCGACCAGCGCTACACTCCCTGTCTCCCTGCCCCTCCCGGACGGTCTCGCCTGCCTCCGCCGACAGAGCCCCCCGTCCCCCGGACGCGATAACCCTCGACCCAAAGTTATTAAATCACTGTGATCGTTTTCGACCTGTCCTACACTCTCTGCCTCTGGAGAAGGAACGTTCTCCACCCGTTCTCGTCCTCCCCGTCCGCCCGCTACCGATGTCCCCGCATCCCAAACTGTAAAAGACACGTCAAGTGTCTGAGTGGCATTTTTAAGAATAAAGCAACCTGCCTGTCTATCTATTTATCAATCTATCTGTCTGCCTGCATATCTATCTGTCTGTCTGTCTGTCTCTCTGTCTAACTATAAAGGAAGGAATCTCTGCCTGTCCTTCGATTATCTCGACAACCGGCCATCCGCTCTACTTCACACTTGTCGGGCGTGTTGCTGGGGACCCAAGGACGTGCCGTGTTGAATTTGGTGCAATTTGGACTAGCGACACGGGTGATATTAATAAACTTTCAATAAACGGCGAACAGCGAGCCGGCGGCGGGCGGGGCCGAGTCACAGAGAGCGTCTTTCCCCCGGTGTACCACTTTAACCAGCGGTTTCATCTTCCGTCGGGGAACAGAGGACTCAGTCACTGACATTTTGTTTAAACTGCGTTATTAACACGTCTTAGAATGTCTCACATTTTGAACGGGCATGCACTGGTATCTCAAACGCAGCAAATCAGGTCACGTTATAGAATAAATGTTCACAATACACGCTTGTTTGTTTTGAACTTGAGAATGTTCAGTAGGCCTCATGAACACAGAGTTATTCAGTTTTCTTCTGGATGGTATTAATCAGACGTTTCTACATAACCCTCATGGTGGGCCTGAGTAAGATCCACAAAGCGATGCGGTGATATAGAGTGAAGACAGTGGAAAGCATCGGATTGGACTTTTTTTTTTTTCTGTGCTCGAAGGACAAGCTGGAAGGTTTATTTCTGGTATATAAACCACATTTAATTTTCTATTTTATGGGCAAGGTGTTCCACATGAGCTTTAAAGGCGGTCTGCATCCAGGTATTTATAAGACTGAATCTGATCTGAATCTGAACGTCGTTTAGAGCGTGGCTGGGAGTGGGAGTGTCTGCAGTGCAAGCTCTTGTAAATGTCATACAGCTTTTTCTGTTTAAAAAACGAATTTAACGAGGGATAAAGAAGGTCTGTAGCTCGTTTAAGTCCATGTTATCTGGAGGAGGCCTGATTTTAGGGTGGAGCCGGTGTGTCATCAGCATAGAAATAGATCTTACAATGCTGGGTTTGAAAGGAAATATATTGTGTATGTTAATAATAATGGATCGAGTAAAGAACCTTGAGAGACACCTTCAAAGATCTTTCAGGAGATCGATTTAATGCCATTGTTAACAATGTTCTGAGTTCTCCTGGAGTTACAAGTCAAACCAGTCATAAGAAAAATAGTTAAAACCGAAGGAGAGTCATTTAAGATCGGCATTTAACAAAACGCTGAGATAAAAGGTATAAAAGTAATTGAACCATTTAATGCTTTGCAGACACCATTACCTGGAAGAAGGACTGGCATAGGTGGGAGGAAAGGTTAAAACAATCTGGTTCTGTCCAGTAATTTCAAATCAATTGAAAACTGCATACATGCAGAAAGAAATGGAGAAAACAGAGCCAGGTCTTATATTTTTACTGGACTTAGGTCTTCGAGGATGCTACTTTAAACGCTCCTCACTGCAGTGTCTGTGTGGGTGCGGGCGCGTGTGATTTACCTTCTTTTTGTTGAGTTTTTCAAACACCGTCTTCACATAGTCTCTGGAGATGGACGCCGACGTGACAGGGTGGTCCCACAGCTGGTAGATCCTCTGTTCCATAGGCTAACACACACACACACACACACACACGCGCACACACACCCCATCTTAGACATATCTCTGTTATCTCGAGCCATTTAGAGCGAGGACAGACCATCCCTGGAGAGTGATAACATCTGTCTGATTAAATTTTTCCAAATGGAATTCAGAACTTTATTTATTTTTTTATTTTTATTTTTTTTTTGAAAGTGTGACTCATACAGGGAGGGGGATTTTCGGAACCCCCCCCCCCCCACCCACCATTCTGGTTCGCCGCTACCCGATGCACGGTGCACTAAACGACGTGCGCTTATTAGCGCACGGTGCAGGTCTCACACTGAAAGGAAGTCCTCCAGCCGCCTATCAGAGCGGTTCACTCTGCAGCCCTGCGTCTGGCAGGGTGGCTGCAAATCAACAAGGAGGTTCTAAATTAGTCTCTTCCCCCCCACCCCATCTCCACCCAAAAAAATTTCCTGAATAGAATTCTGGCAGGGGCAGTTTAATCATCTTTCCATTAAATATGTAACAATATAAATGGGGCCTGGGCACGCGCGCACACGCATGCGCACACACACACACACACACACACAGGCACTACAAGACACATGGCTTACATCGGGCAGCGGCAGGGGTTTCATTCTTCAACTCATTACACAATTTTTTATTTTTTATTTTTACAAACAGCGGGGCCGGCGAGATAAACGGCAAAGCTTAAATGATCTTCCCCGAGCCTCAGACCACAGAGCGGTGATGCCGGTTATCGATTGGCCGTCCAAGCCTAAAGGATTTGCTAGGAGCGCGGGACGGGGGGGGAATTGTATTGATCGTTTTTTTGTAACTTTGTGTCCACATCTTGACTTCTTCATCTCCTGTCGCTGCGGCCAGTCGGAAGGAAGCAAACAACAAAATCACATTTGAGGCTTTGATCCAGAAGGACTCAGAAGGAGGGAACATGTATGACCATTTCTACATCACGTCATATCACCTATAGTAAACTATTATCCAAGGTTAATAGTATAATCATAATAATAATAATTTTGTGCGACCGGATGGCTAAATGATCAACAGCACTTTGGAAATAAGAGAAAATAGGTAAATAGAAGGTATGGTTAGTAAGCATTCGGTAGAAATAGGGAAGATTATGAGCGAGGCGATTCTAGGTTTCAGGCTTTATAACAACCGAAATGTGGACTTGACTTATTTTGCCGAAAAATAAATATATGGATAAATAAAACAGACAGAATTAAGACTACTTAACGATTTTCAAGGCCTAATATGCGTTAAACTGAGTTTAAGTCTTTTTAAGGGACCTGCAGACACCTTGGTCCAAGGGACAAAATGTGGGTCACATTGCGATGGGGGAGTGCGCCGCCTCGCCGACCTCCGCCGTGTGTTCTGCCCTTTCTCTTTTTAAATTCGAGAGCGGGGGCGGGGCACGTGCAACGGAGAGAGGGCGGCGAGCCGGGACAAACACACAGCACAGCCGGCATCAGACAAAAATGGTTTATTAGACATTTGGATGCCGATTGGCTTTACGGCGGCTCGTAAATATACTCTATTAAACCGTCGTTGTTGAGGTCTCCTCGTGCACAGGTATCACCGTGTTCTGTGTCCTTGTCCTCTAAACAGCGCGTGTGTGTGTGTGTGTGTGTTTGTGTGTGTGTGTGTGTGTGTGTGTGTGTGTGTGTGTGTGTGTGTGTGTGTGTGTGTGTGTGTGTGTGTGTGTGTGTGTGTGTGTGTGTGTTTTAATTGTACCTGGTTTGTCCTGCCAAACTGACCCGACTGTGCTGTGGCTGGCAGGCAGAGATGCGAAACACACAACATTCCTGCTCTAACAATACACATGTGCACACACACACACACACGCGCGCACACACACACACACGGGCACGGGCCTGCTCACCGGCCAGTTACACGAGCCGTGCGCGATTTGCCTTGAGGGAAGCTTGAGGGAGATGAAACCTAAAATAACTTCCAGCTCCTAATTGGGAGTTTGGGGAGAAAATCCACATGAAGACACCGTGAAACCACGCTTAGAGCGCCCAAACATCCATGATTTGACGGATTTCTGAAATCGAAGGCATCGGTCAGGTGGGAGGAAAGGAGGGAGGTTGAACTGCTGAACGACCAATAATTAACGGGCGTTGGCTTTTTGTAGAACGTGGAGGCTGATCTTCCATAGGCTGGTTTCGGTTAGGTGGTTAAAAATAAATAAATAAATAAATAAATAAATAAATAAATAAATAACCTGAATTCAGTTCAACTAGGCCAAGACACGGAGTACGGAGCATGAAAATAAAACTTTCTTACAATCGCCGGAGAATTCCGACTGTTAAACACATGTCATGTTGTTTAATTCCTTGCAAACAAGGTTGGGAATTTTAGAAACGAGAGACAACCACGCTCCACTAAATTGCATCTTCTCCACCAAGACTTTCACTCGCCAGTGTCATTTACACACCCCTTGGTGACCCGGGCATTAAGGTCTTACCTCGGAGAGCCTCGTCAAAACGCTGAACTTCAGTTTCTCGTTGACGTCACTGTTGTCCAAATCTGAGCGGTGAAACAGATATGGACACTATACTTTAATAAAAAATAAAAATAAAAAAAAAAACAGAACAAAACGACGCACGGGTTTTAAAATACTCTTTCACCTCACTGAAACACCTTTGAAGGTGATGTTGAGATTGGTTAGTTGGTTAGTTTGTTGGCTGTTGGTTACGACATCCAGATTATTCGAGAAGAAACCGGGGTTACAATGCGATCGCCTCGCCACCGCAAACTTGTTTGAAGCAAGGCACCGGAGGGATTTCACCAAAGCGCCGACGGGGGGGAAGTGAGCGATCGAGCTGTTACTCGACTGAAGCCGCCCTTCGGGTCGGCGGCACGTACGAGCGCGCTACCGAACATCACTGAAAGACGTGCCGAGCTCCGAGGTTCGGCGGAAAAATACGACAACGTTAATAAAAATAAAAAATAAAAAAGGTACTGTTGGATTTTTTTTTTTTTTTCTTTTTTGCGGAGCCAGATAGGTGCTTGATTAATACCCGGGGCAAAATGACGCACTCAGCCTCCGACTTCAAAGTCTCAAGCATCCTTCTCCCGCACTTTGAAGTCTCAAAGCGTTTCCACCGCGCTCTTCCAAATCCCCCTTTACATATCGAGAAGATTGCGGCCCGCTCGGGTTCGGGGAGGACACGAAACAAACATGTTTACGCGGGGTGAAGTCGCATGGGAGGCGGGTGGGGTCTATTTCGGTTCCGATTGTTTGCCGAGTCGGAAATATAAGACCTTTTGAACAATGTTTCCTGCTTGGATTCAGCGAGGCATTTGAAAGTAACATTAGAGGATTTTCATTTATAAACCACATCCTGGAATTAAAATAACCCAATATAAGAATTATTCAAGAAAGGACACAAAAATCCCTTCCGTATCAAAATCACTTGCGCAAAACTAGATAAATCTCGGGTGTAGCTCTAAAGTAGTCGAGCTTAGGGATGCGCGATATTGACAAACTCAAATATTACTATTTTCTCAGCAATACTTCGGCATTGATAATTTCACGATATTTCTGCGATGACTATCGATGCTTTCAAAACATTTACACACAAAAAATATTTGAGAATCAATTATTAGTAATTAAGGATATAATGACCAAGCAGGTAGAACACAACTATAACTAGACTGGTGGTATTTGGTGATTATATCCATCACCAAAATCCCAGACGATATCTAGTGTCATATCACGACACCGATATCATATTTATATATCGCTCCTCCCTCGTCGAGCACCATTTATACACAATTGAAGAGCAGTTGGTGAGTGTGTGTGTGCTTGCGTGCGTGCGCGTACCTGCCATGAGCCGCCTCACAAAGGTCTCAGTGAGCTGCAGGAGGCCGTGGTCTAAGTACTGGAGGAAGGTGTGTTGAGGAAGACAGCGCACACCCAACACCGCTAACAGAGTGTGGAAGCCTGGATATGAGAGAGAGAGAGCGAGAGAGAGAGAATGAATATTGCCCTTTTGACATTTACACTGTACATACTGTCGGGGTGTGCAATGTGTTTATCATATCGTTATATCATGTCTTTCCTCTCGCTTGATTTATTGTTCTATGAAAGCGAAAATGTCCTGCCAATATGGTGAGAGGAGAGATACAGATAAGGGAGGTGGGGGGTGTTCGCGTCGACAGATCGGGAAGCGAATCGAGAGCTTTGCCCTCCCTCCGTGACCTCTGTTCTTTTAGCAGAGCTCCGGACTGACGTCATCTCTGTTTTTGAGAGAGAGCACGGAGCAGGGGTTCAGAGTGCGGGCCGCAATTCCCGTGGCCCTGGAGGCCCTGCACTCTATTTAATAATACTGCACGAAGAACTGACTTTGTGTCCGCCAGTCAAAAATGCATTTGCGTGTCTGCATTTAATGCATCTAAAAAAGCAAAAGCATAGATAGATGGCATATTTGTTAAAGGTAAAAAGAGTGCGTGTGCGTGCGTGCGTGGGTGCGCATTCCCTACCACATGGTAAGGGCAAACAGAGACACCTTGTGGCTTCCAAGATCCGACACATGAAGTAAAACGCTGTCCACTCTGCCGGACTGCCCCGCTGAGTGCTGGAACACACACACACATACGCAGGGGTTGAATAGGAATGTTACGCAATAGGAGTGTGAAGACATCTGTTGCTATCCGTACATGTGTGCACTCACACAGCAGTGCGTGTGGGGAGGGTGGGCACACATGCGGAAAAAGACGGACGCACATCGTGTCAGTGCTTCCACTCTGCAGTGAGGGTCATCGCAACTGACACCACGGATTAATCTCACACGCGCGCACGCGCGCACACGCGCGCACACGCGCGCACACGCTCACACGATGTGTCTTAGATCTGCCTCGTCAAATTTTAAGGTGGAACTGACTTGACTTGACTTAAACTGCAGCTGAGATGATGGCCGTTAGGGTCTCAGTGTCTACGGTTACTTCTGTTCCGACTGGATGTCTTGGCTGTGATTTTGATAAAAAGCATCGTTCCGTAAAGGGGACGTTAGGGCTTAGAGGGCTATATACGTTTCAGGGCGCGGTTGCCTTGACGGACAGGTGGGCGTGTTCCGCCCATCCTCTCGGGCGTTGAGGTTAGTGAGTTTCTCTCGCTACCTCAATGCAGGAGAGCGTCAACCCCAAACTTGAGGCTTCAAATCGTCTGACGCTATTCTCTCACCGCACTCATGCGATGAGAGTCCACACTGGATCCATTTAAAAATAATCGGATCGCTCTGGTTGACTCCCAATGATTGAAAAAAAAAACAACAACAAAAAAGAGGTTCAAGTTAAGAAATTTTGGATTTTTTTCCTTTGAAACGTTGACAAAAAAAACGTAGCGACGGGTCAGGGACAGTCTTGTTTTCACCAACGTGAAAGTGCATCGGCACCCAGCTCACGTTCTCAGACACCATCACCGCAATCTCAAACACTGACTAATGATAGAGAAACTGAGGAACACACAGGTTATGGGTTAAGGGCATTAAAAAATACAAAAAGGGGAATAAAGTCATAACACATTACCCACACTTACAGTAGGAGAGCGAGTGTTACTCACAGGCACAAGACGCAGGGGCCCAGATTGTACTTCAGCCAGACGTACTCCAACAAGTGTCTGATGAGTTCCAGCTACACACACACACACGCACACGGACAAAGTACATTAGCGCTTAGAATTGACATTCTAACTTGCTTAGAACACGGGCGCTGCGATTCATCTCAATCTCGCGTTGCCTCAGGAATCTTTTCAAACGATTTCATGAAATCATTCCTGACGCAACACCAGATAACTTGGTTGTTCGGTGTTAGTGTCGTACTGTCGTACACTGTACTGCATATCTGCACACACACTTTATTCACATGCTCTCTACTGCACGTATCTGGATATAAAAATAGCCTAACCCATATACATAACTCTATTCCCTTCACTTCTATTTTGTACCCCCACTCTGTATTACCTTTTTGAGTCTTATTTTACTTTTATTCTATTTTATTTTATATTATTCAACTCACTCACTGCATTATGCTTTAGTAATCAGCTGGTTTCAGTGAGTCAGCTCGGTAGCAATTAAGTTAGCTATTATGTTGCATATACTGTATGTATGAAAGTATGTGCAGTATATGCATGTGACAGATAAACCTCTTGAATCTTGAAGGGTTAGCAGGGCTAACACTCGACTCCAGGTTTACTCTTACAAGTACGACTGCTGGGAACCAGTCGTCATTTGTGGCTTGACTGTGCACATATCAGCTTCGAACTCTCTCAACTTCCCCTCTCACTCACTTTCAGTTCTCGTTTCTACTTTACAAGTCCAACGTAAGCGGTGCGCCGCTCACGCATGTGCGAGCAGACTTTCTCACACACACACACACACACACACACACACACACACACACACACACACGTCATTTGACCACATGCAGGATATATTGTATCCGTCACTTAACTACAACTGGCTTATTTAAAAATGAATACTGTCGATTCCGATGAACTGCCCTGCTGGGTAGGGGAACTGACACTGCACACACACACACACACACACACAAACACACACACACACACTCCATGCATGACTACGCTCTCATTTCCTTTCAGCTGTGGAACAACAGGAAGGGGATCTGCGTCGTTCCCATCCTGCTCAGCGGGTCGAGCGGGAAACCCTCCGTTAGCCAGCCCCCCCGCCCCCCTCCAACCTCTCACTGACTGCAATAACGTCCTCTGGTGACCCGAGAGTGGGAATTTCAATTAGCCCCACTTACATAACTCGCAATCCCTAAAAATACAAAGACATAACAAATAACCTCCCGGGAAGTTTTTTGTTTTTTTTTTGTTCTTTTTCCCTCACCTGCCCACCCTTTTTTTCTAAAAGTAAAACCAGAAGATTGTTTAGTTTTGTTACCACACCGTTCAAAATAAACAGTTTTGTATCCCATTCAACTGCCCCCGTTTCCTGTTTATGTCCCCACTGATACAACCCAGGTGAAGGGAGGACAAAAACTAAAGGCGCGACTGGAATAAATATAAAAACATAAAACACGCGAGGCAGACGGGGGGAGCTTTCAAAGCGTGAGCAGCAAGACCGTCACACAACCCTCCGCCACAAGCGGAGGTGGGCACCGGCAAGTCGTCGTAATGAGCTCGGGGCCCACGCCGCGGCGGGAGAAAATTTGCTTAACGTGGATCCCCCGGCTGAACGAGTTCAAACAACCTTGGGCGCAGCCCTAACTTCTTCCGCCGCACGACGAGAAACTGTTTCGGTCAATTCTCCACTTTCGATATCAGCCCCTCGTTTATAATAATTCACATTCCGCTCGTCTCCCTGACATTGGCTGGGGTGTGGGAAAAGAGAGAGCGTCTCCCTTTCTCTACAGCCCCGGGGGGGAGAAGGAAATAAATAGCTGTGATGGTAACGCACTTAGGAGACGCGATCCATCGCAGCGCAAATTCCTCGGCTCCTTAAAAAAATCGGTAATCTATTTTAGCCATAACCCTTCCCCCGAGTCAACACAACCATCCGTCTCAATGAGCACCGACAAGGGCAGGAGGAGGGGGAGGGAGAAATGTTCTGGGTGTTTGTGGAAAGCAAGCGAACCTTCCTCTGAAACAGAACCGCCCCGGAGTTGCCTCGGCGTGAGTCGGCGTGACGCGCGGACGGGGTCGCCGCGCCGGCACACACAACGCAGACGAGCCGCTCCAGTGGACTGAAATGTCTTAATGAACGTTCCTCTCGGAATGACACAAAAAGGGGATAAAGAGCTCGGCAACAATAACCGGAGTCATCGGCGATTACGCGGTGCCGGGGCATAATCGACTCTGACAAGAGTGTCTACGCCGCTCTCACCGCTCCCATTGAACGCTCAACTCATTTCATTTAATTTCCCACACTTTTTAAACCCGTGTGACGTTTATCAAAGTGTGGGAAGAAAAGGAAAAGCACGCGTGCCTTTCATATGTACCAGAGGTAACTCCTCGAGCGAGGAAGCCGGGAGCAGAATGGCCACATTGGCACATCGGTATGCAACCATTTGCAACACCAATATGAATCAAGCAAAATTCAGTATTTTAGTGTCTGCTCAGTTCAGGGCACTGGACTAAAGCGCTGAATCACTCTTTTTTTTTTTTTTACCTAGACCTTATTATTTGATCGTTGGGAGTCAACCCCAGTGTTTGGCATCAGATTTTTAATTTGACCCTACGTGGTCGCGATTGCTCCCGGCGACTCCCAATGATTGAAAAATAAAGTAAAGAAAAAAATAATAATAATTAAGTAAAATAATTAAATAAATAACAGTTTGACAGTAACCTTAATGTCTCCATCTGATAGAAAAGCCCAACAGACAGAGCCAGCTCCGATTCCTCCTGTCAGATGTCAGATGGTCTGCCTCGCTCCAGAGACCGCTCATTAACTTTCGGAATCAAACAAGAAAACCCACGCGCCCTCCTTAACCATCCTTAGCCATCATGCCACAAGGTGACACTTTAATCTGCTAAAACATCACATTTCTTTCAATATCGGCTTAATGAATGGCCTCTCTTTCGTAGGGCCTCTTTAGTAGGGCCTCTAGTAGAGTCTTTTTGCTGCACGGGAATTTATAATAGAGGTCTGTACATAAAACGAGTAAATCATTGCATTTCCACATTTGTTATGTTAAATGTACATAAACTGCTGTCAGTTTGCACACACACACACAAACAAAAACACACCCACACGCACACATAAACATGGCACACCAACCAGTTTGGCCACATAGTTGACCACCAGAGAGTCGATCTTCTTCTTTCCCAGGCGAGGAAGGTGTATTTTCAGATGCTCTCTCAGTTTGTCGACCATCTACAACATTGGACAACAACATTAATTGTGTGTGTGTGTGTGTGTGTGTGTGTGTGTGTGTGTGTGTGTGTGTGTGTGTGTGTGTGTGCGCGTGTGTGTATCGTGTGTGTGTGTGTGTTTGAATCTCATCAGCAGAAAATGAAAGTTTGTATATACTGGAGAGTTTTTGTTGTTCTGCAGACACACACACACACACACACACATACATACACACACACACACACACACACACACACACACACACACACACACACTTTATATACTTTCTCCCTGTGGAGAGTAAACTGACACTTTAGGTGAAAATTGGGGTGGTGTACATGCACATACTGTAGGCTTGCGTGTGTCTGTGTGTGTGTGTGTGTGTCTGTTTAACGGAACACTTGAGTGCACTCAGCAAGGTCAAAACCGGTCCACCTCAACGGTTCCCTCGACTACCGTGTCCCAAATTAGATTAACTGTGGACTATGGGGGAAGACAGGGGAGGAGGAGAAGAGAAGGGAGGAGGAGGAGGAGGAGGAGAGAGATGAAGGGGAGGAGAGAAGAAGACAATGTGTGATGGAGTGATAGAAGCTACCAAAATAACAGACAAAATGGGTGAGGGAGAGAGGCTGTGAAAAGGGGTGGGAAAGGGTGAAGGAAAGAAAGAAGGACGGAGGAGGGAGAGGAGAAGAGGCAGCGGCACAAATGAGAGAGGGAGCGAGAGAGAGGAGTGGGAGGGAAGGAGTGAAGAGAACAGGAGTGATGCAGCGGAAGGAGGGATGGCGCCAAGGACATGAGATAGAGGGATGGACCGGCAGGGAAGGCCGGTGATAAGTGAGAGGCCGCACGACGAAGATAGAGTGATGAAGAGAGGGGGGGGGGGGGGGTGGGGGAAAGCGAGGAAATGAAGGAGTGGGCTGTTCCAAGTACAGTAGAAATAGCTGCTCACATCAAGTCTTTCCAATACAGTGAATTTTGCCACTCGGTAAAAAAAAAATATGCTGAGCACAGAGTCGGGGAGTGCAGTGTGTTTCAAATTTTTTGTTGCATTTTCACAAACTCGTCGATAGCACAAGCTCTGTCTGCTTTGAAAA
>NC_137208.1:10657978-10670478 GCF_960531495.2 Zeus faber
ATACTGGAAGTCCAGTCTTCTCTCTCAGCTCTTCAAGACCTTTTTAAACGGCATATTCTCCAACGCTGCGTTGGATAATATGCTGCCGATGCACTTCCAGCACCCTCCTCCACAGCTCGACTCTATTGATCCACCTCTTGTGTGGGTGGAGATTAGGTTATCTACAGATTTGAGGACCCCGGCTTGTCTGTATGAGCGCGGAGCTTCAGGAGTGGAATCTGATCTATCATTGCCACGGCAAAGTCATTAAGAGCACATTTATTCATCAAGTACTGAAAAGAACGCACTGAACAAAAAAAAAACAAACTTCAATTTGTTAAACCTTTGTTTTGTTCAGGTTTTCTGGACTTAAAATCAAAATTTTAACTTGAGAAAAGAAACCAAATAAGTATATATGATTTTAATGAATGATGAACTTGGATGAGTCTTTTTTTTCCAATGTAATCATTGATCATTATGAGTTGTCCTGAATGAACGCTACAAAAACAAAAAGCACTTTAATACAAACGATATGCATTGTGCTATATACTATGTGATATACATACATATATATATATATACACACACACACACACAATATCCCTGCCATGAAAACACGTCCTCACCTTTCCTCTAAAGATGGGATTAGCATGTAGTTCAGTGTCACAGGAAACACCAGGAACCTCCAACGGAGCTGCCGTTATCTCCTGACACACACACACACACAACAAACGACACACACACACACAACACACACACACACACACACACCAGGGTGCCACCTTATCGATCTCCTCTGGGAAATTATCTGTTCCCTCGTGCTGCCCCACATGCAGGTTAGAACACAGCGAGCAGCTGTTTGTTCAGACACGTGAGGAGAAAGTCGAGGACAGGGCTTAAATTGGGACACCAAACATGTTACGAAAGTGTGTGTGTGTGTGTGTGTGTGTGTGTGTCATTATGTTGTACCTTGTCGAACACTGAAGAATAAGGCAAGACTTTATCCAGACTGAGAAACTTCCCATAGCTGATCCTGTACAAGGAGGCTGAACGAGGAAGAAAGAAAGAAAGAAAGAAAGAAAGAAAGAAAGAAAGATATTTTTTTACTTTACTTTACTTTACGTCTCTCCACTCTGAAAGAAGAAATTGAGACATCTTTCCTTATTTTAAGAATATACTTTTGGATTTTTGGACTGTTTTTCACGATGACATCTTCTACCGCTCTCTTATTCCTTTTTAAGAAATATTATCAAGTTGGCAGATCATTTTGCTCGATTAATTATCATTAATTTAATTGTTCTTTCATTTTTTTCCACAGATTTTCTGTAACAGACGGAGACAAAGGCTACACCGTGTATTCAATTATTTTTTTTTTTTCATATTTCATAAAGAATGTGCAATGCAAACCAAATAAAATAATATGTAGGAGTTGAGCTGGTGGGTATTGTGCGAGCTCGAAAGACAAAACAATAAAAAAAAATGCTGTTGCTGCTTATCCTGAGTTACCCCGGCGCCGAGGGTGCGGCTGCTTACCCAGGATGAACTCCTGGATCTGATCAAAGGATTCAAACGGCGGCACGTTGTCGCACAGCCAATCGATAATCTGGAAGGTGCACACACACGCACACGCACACGCACACGCACGCACACACACACACACACACACACACACACACACACACAGGGCCGCATAAGCATTCTATGCGGTTGTTTAGGGCCACAACCGCTAGGTAGGCCACACCATCCGTGTAGGGGCCACACGATGAGTGCGACGTCTCATCTCCGCCAATCTGCGCCGCTTTTTCAAATCCCCCCCCCAAAAAAAATGGGTTTTTCATCTCAGCTCATGTTTCCTACACACACAGACAGACACACACACACACACACACACACACACACACACACACACACACACACACACACACACACACACACACAGCTATATATCACTGACCAACCTTTAGAAAAAAAAAAAAACACATGGATTTTGTTGTTGCATTGATTTAGAAAGATTAAAACCATCTCATTAACCTTTTGCAGGTAAACACAAGACACAAGTACCATGAAGGCCAAATCTACAGATTAAGATAAAGGTTACAACACAACAAAACAGGCAATAATGCGGAAAACGCCACGTGCAATTAATACGACTTAAAAAGAGAAGAAAGAAAAAAAAGCCTTTCTTTCCGTGGCCCATTCATCTTGTTTGTTGCCTCCACACTCCGTCGACGCCGCTGCGGCCCCCTAATTTCCCCAAGGAGACACCACAACAAATGTGATCTGATCTCCAATTTGTTTCATTGGCGACAGTCCAATACCAAGCCGGAAAATACAGCGGCACATTCGAATCAAACGGAACGCGAAGCCTGCGAGATACCGTCAAAGTGTTGAGGGAAACGGGGCGCTCACGCCCAGACATGGCGGCGCAAATGCCAAAAGTATCTGCGCCGATCCGGTCCCTTACTGGTGACCGAACGGATAGCGGGCGGTGGCCTGCTTCGGGTCCAATATCCTGCTCGTGTAGACGTACAGTAAATGCGACTCCAACATCACATTGTTTCATTATTATTATTATTATTTTTTTTTTCGTTTTCACGTTCCAATCTTATTTTATCCAAAACAAAGCAACTATATAAAGCAATTACTGGAAATACTCCAACGCAACGGCCTTCAAAATCAGCATTCCCAGCTAAATCAATTGGAACTGAGATTTCTTCTGGTACTTGGTGTCAGCAAGTACCTGAAGATTGATTAAACACATGGTATCAAACACACGGTGTGTTGATAATGAGGATATAATAATCAGATCAGATGAAATAAGAAAGACTACAATACAAATGAAATAAAATATCTGTTCACTAAAAGGTGGAAGGTATGGCAAAGAAGCATGGACAGAAAAAAAGCAGCGTTTCTCTATTAAAGTCAATTAAAAATAAATATAAATAACTTAAAAGTAAATAAAATCACGTCACGTTTCTTTAATATCTGACATGTTTGATACCTATTTTTGCATAGGATTTTTACTTCGGCGCTGAGCTAATGACGACAAAACAACGATATTAACACAACGCGAAAAGGTGTTTATCACGCACCTCCCCTCGGAGGCAGGAGCGGCGGTGCCGGCCTCATTAAGGCCCAGACGACTGAAGAATTAGAAGTCGTGCGCCGGCGCTCGGTTGCTGAGGCCCCTTCGCACTAATTACGCCGCTGACTCACAGAACCCCCTTTAGAAAGGATTTATTACATTCCAGCAGAGCGACCGGAACATCTTAAATTAGCCACTTTACTAAATGTGTCTTGTTCCCACTCGGGGCTGTCGGGTCTTAACAAAACTTAAAAAAAAATATATATATATATATAAA
This sequence comes from Zeus faber, assembly GCF_960531495.2. Lineage (NCBI taxonomy): Eukaryota > Metazoa > Chordata > Actinopteri > Zeiformes > Zeidae > Zeus > Zeus faber. The sequence continues at coordinate 10,661,320 of NC_137208.1, forward strand.
AGAAAGAATAAGTCTCCAACCCGCCCTTTGGTCGTCGACTTTAAACAGCGCAGGCTTCATGCCCCCCCCCCCCCCCCCCCGAGTGTGACGCCCTGTCCCAGCACCGCTTTTGTCTGCGTCAACTCCTCTCTTCCTCTTCTCCCTTCCTCTTTCCTTGCTTCATCTGCCTGTCCCTCATCTGCCCTGTTTGTGTGTCTGTCGGTCCTTGACCCTCTACGTCTGTCTGTCTGCCATCGTCTGTCACACTCTATTCCTTTCCATAACAAAATGGACATAACAACACACGTAAGCGTCTCTATTATCTATGGCCCCACAGGAGATTATATATAAATACATACATATTACCATGATGGTTACAATTTCACTTCCAACAATTCCACTCCGTTCGGACCTAATCTAATTGTTTTTGGCCTTTGATAAAAAATAACAAATTAAATAAAAAAGGAGTTTGAGTACCCCTCTCTCCAACACCTCCCGCTCCAAAGCGGAGTTGATCTCTACATGTCACGACCACCGTGTCCAACGGCCCTGAAAGGCTCTGCACCTCCTCTCACCTTCACTTCCAGCTCTGGCTCTTGTCCCACGGAGACCAGCAGGCAGTGCAGCGCCGCCAGTCGCTGAGCGTCCGGTCTCCTCGCGGGGCCAGTCACGGCCGGGTCCCCGGGCTCGCTGACGCGCCCCGGCCCCCGGCGGGCAGGGAGGTCTACGCTTCTATGAAATTGAAAGGGAGTGAGAGACAGACACACACACACACACACACACACACACACAAACACACACACACACAGACGGCGCAGAATGTGAACTGAAAAATGGTCAGATGTGCACAATTTATTCTGACCACACTGAGTTAAACATTATGGTGGATGTGCTTCTGAAGTGATGACAAGCTTAAATCACCCTGCCTATTAAAGAAAGAACAGAACAGAAACAGAAACAGAAACATCTTTATTCGTCACGCAACACACCACACTACAACACATGCTTGCACACATACACTTAAAGTAACAATCCATATGATTGACTGTGTTGTTATTTTTTTGTCAACATCCGGGTTTATACATAAAGTATCCGCTCTCTCTCTCTCTCTCTCTCTCCGCTCGCTGATCACTTGATTTGTTTTGTTTTCTTGGTCAATTGAGGTGATTTTTGTTTATTTTTTGTGACTGTTCGCCATACAAACTGTACTGACAGTTTACTGACCGCAACTAACTACGCTGCTTTATCAAATTTCCGCTGAAATTCCATTTCTCGCGCACGACTGATCAGCGCGTTCTTGTCGGAAAAGGCGGACCCCGCCACCAGCAACGGAGACAGCGTATAGAGGAGCACATACAGAATGGAAATACAATAAATGTCTGTTTCTTATAAAGAGCCAGCTAAATAAAATGTCTTTTTTTTACCACTTTAATAATACAAAAAGCTTTTGGTACCCCATCACTAGGGCTTGCGTTTCTCAGCGTTACACCTCTGGCTCACCTTGGCGGGTTGTCTGCATAGAGTATCTGCAGCAGGAAAGCGGAGCTAAGGTCAGCGCTGTAAATCCTCCCACTGGCGAGGTCCAACAGAGCGGTGGCAGAGTCTCCATCTTCTACGCCCAAAACCACGACGTCGCTCGACTCGCGCGGCAGGCCCGACCGAGCGTCCTGGCCTGAGAGACACCGAGAAGTAGGAAAGAAAAAATGCTGAAAAGAGTTACCGAGAAAAACAAAAACAGAAAGAGAAGAGAGGATATCGAAAAAAGAAAAAATCGAATATCACTGTTCGACAGACGCCTTGATGTTAGTCACTTGAATTCACAAGTTGTCTACACAAAATAAATATTTGAGAACCAAATAAATGGATACAATTGGAAAACATTGGCTTCGGGAACATAATCGTGGCAAAAATATGAAACAATGATTTTTTTTCATAAAGCATATGGGGCATACGCTCTGGAACAAACGATAAGCCCATCGGACGCCTTGATGAATACTAATGCTCAGGCAAAGCCCCACAGATCTATAAAACCTTATTGATCTGGCCTTCTCAAATCCACTTCGGCCACAAAAAGGCAGATGACAGATAAAGGTAACAAACAAGTAAATAAATGATTTTCTTCTCCACGGACAAAGACGCCACGAGACGACGGCGGTGGCTCAATATCAGATTCCGGAGCGTGGTCGTACCGGAGAGGAAGAGCGAGTGGCAGAGCATCTCCTGCTGTCGGGTGTTGATACAGTGGAGGAAATTACCTGGCAGATACACAAGCAGGTAATAACCTGGACAGGAAACAAAGGCATCAGTGTGAGTGTGTGTGTGTGTTCCATTGCTTGAAGATATAGGCTTTTTGTTGTTTTTGGCCCTATACTTTGTAGATTACATTGAAAAAAAAAAAACGAGATCCGTGGCCTTGGTTTTTACATCTGTATTCGGCGAACCATGAGAGATTTTAAGAACCTTTTTTATGAGCATCCCCCTCCTCCCCATTTTTGCAAACTAAAAATAATTGGAAAATCTCTTGTGGCCAGTGTATGCTATTGCAATGAGAGATGGTCACTTAATAGACAACTTTTACTGATATGGAACTATATATACAGTCGATGCCCATACTGAATGATACAAGACAATAAAATAAAATACAATACAATACAATACAATAGACCAACTAAAACATTACGCAAAGGTAGAAAGATTATTGAAGATTTTGATATTAGACAAGCCATTAATACCCAATACCAAGTAGTATACCTGATCTAAAGAGAAAGTACTGATGGAGTTAAGGACTGAAGTATGAGTAAAACATGCTGGCTAAAGCATGGGTGGTGATGGATAAATAGTGGAATACTCATAGTGCCTTTAAGTATGAGGAGACTAACAGGCTTTGACAAACACTAAGAAAGGTACAGTAGTTCATTACAAATACGAGAGTTATAATTTGTTTCTTATGGGTGTGCTGCTGCTGCTGCTGCAAAAAAAACGTGTGAAAAATCCTCAATAGAAAGTGCTATCGGCGATATATCAATAAATGGAAGAAAATAAATGGAACAGGAGTCCAGGGCACTCTGAAGTCCCCCTTGGACTTCTGTTCCTCTTGGTGCATCGTTAAGAACAGAGAACTCACAGCAAATGACCCGGTGGACCGGGAAAAAAGCTCTGCAGTGGACGACCAAAAAGTGCTTTTGAGAGTGAAGCAAAATGCATTTTGTGGTGTGCGTGTGTGCGTGCGTGTGCGTGTGCGTGTGTGCATGTGTTTGTGTGTGTGTGTGTGTGCGCGTGTGCGCGCGTGTGTGTGTGTGTGTGTCTGCTGACCGATGGGGAGGAAGAGGGGATGAATGTGTGCGGACGCCCGGTTCGAGGGCACTCTGAGCGTCTTGCTGCAGCCTGGAGAGAGCGAGAAATATGAACGTGCATGACAGACGACTTTGCGGCCACATCAGTCGGATCCGAGCAGCGTCTGTCGCCACGCAGGAAGATGGAGTGAAAGATAAGAGAGAGAAGTGAACTTTTGACTGATGCACAGTCGGTATGACTGCGACTGACGGATGTACTTGACGGAAGTTTCCCAGAATAGAGGAATAACTGTTTGATGATGTAAATTTGATGCAAAGTAAAGCAAGGCCTCTGCTAATGGATCAGCGATGAGGAAAAAGAGGACGTGTGTGTGTGTGTGTGTGTGTGTGTGTGTGTGTGTGTGTGTGTGTGTGCGTGTGTGCGTGCGTGTGTGTGTGTGTTTGAGAGATGGAGAGAGAACTGACTCAATATCAAAAAAGGATACATCAATTGTTATCGATTTTTGCTTGACTTTTTGCAGTGGCCTCTCTCAAAATGTGCAATGCAATTTGCAAAGTTGCACGTGATTTTTTTTTTTTTGCAGTAAAATGGAGGGAATTGGCAACATTTGCAAGCCGAAGGGGGAAAAAAACCCAAAAACAAGTCACGTGTAATACTTATTATTTTAGTGGTCATGTTTTTTTCTCTAAACATAAAAGAACCAAATATTGCCCAGACTGGTTGAATTTGCATCAATTATTGTCATCGCACGTAGTACACACACGCACCTTTGTGAGCAAAGATCACCGTGTAGGTCCGCTCCTCAGCCTTGTTGCCGGGTGGGCTGTAGCACACGCACATACTTCCTGAATGCAACCACGGGGAGGGGGTATCATTCAAACACTGAGGGTGCATAGCTGTCATTATCCCAAACAAATCACAGAAAGAGGACAGCTATTTTATTTACTTCCTCTGATTCCAGACATCTGAAACCTGTCACTGTCAGATCGACGTCGAACATGGAAACCCGCGTGAAAATTAATTCAAGCGGACGCGTTCTTTCCTTCTGTTTGTTGAAATGCAAAATAAAATGAATAATAATGATACTCAAAAAAAAAAAAAAAAAAGGGCTCTGAACTCATTTCACTCTGGAAAAACCTTCAGCTTTAATTTCCAACAGCCAAGCCCCGCTACTCACACCCTCACACTGCGCTCGTCTTCCCCTCGAAAGAATCTCAATGTCATTTTGGTGTGGAAAAAATTTGCATGCCGTGTTTACAATGATATAATAACTTACTCTCTTGTTTTGAGTCACATGGCAGAGGGGGAGAATACAGAAACAAAAAAATGAAACTAGAATGAGTTGAGATTTTTCCAAACAAAGTGTGAATGTGAGGTGTGTGTGGGTTTGCGCATTTGTGTGTGTGCGCGTTACCTATTTTGTTTGTAAAGACTTCCATCCTGATGCACTCCTGCTCCGATCTCTCCTCATAGTAATGATCGAAACCCAGGTTGACGAACCTGGGTTTTGACACACACACACACACAGACAGACACAGACACACACACACACACACACACAGACACAGACACAGACACAGACACACAGGGAAAAAATATATATATATGAAATTTAATTATTTATAAGGTTGTTTTTTTTTTACAAAAAAAAACTTTAAAAAAGAAGATATTTGAGTTTATGATTAATTAAAAGCAAACTGTGCAGCATCTCCCTGTTGTTTTGGTCAGAGTTTATTTCAAAGTTAATTTCCCACCCCTCCAACCCCCCCCCCCACCCACACCAAATTGAGTATGCAGGCATTCATCTTCTTGGCATTTACACGGAGAAAAATAAATATCACACAAACTAATGTAGCGTACAAAATGAGACACGTGCGGAGAAAACATATTTCACACCGATGTCTTACCGGACGGTGCTGAAAGGGATTGTGGGTAACTCCAACTGCAGCTCCAGCTGTTAGAAAGAAGCGTGAAGGGAGGGAGATTTTTCATTTCCCGCGGTGAAAAAAGGACAACCTGGTGGTGGGTTCGGGGCATGGTTGCGTGTGTCACACTTTCATTTAAAAATCCAACACAACGCAAAAGACGTGGAGAACGGCATTTTGAGGAGGGGGAGGATTTTTTTTTTTTTCAAACGGGGACGGAGGCTACATGGTCATGGGGAGAAGCCTGGTCTTACCACGGTCTCACAGTTGTGGCTCGGGTAAAACTGGACACATCGCAGCAGAGATTTGTCCTGAGAAAGAGATTTTTTTATTTCAGCTGACATTGCAAAATGTTTAATACATGTATGCTTCAAGTAGTTTTTTGTCACATTAAGGAATGAAATAGTCACTCCTCGTTCTATCTCAACAAAGTAAGTAGAGTTATAAGTAGTAGGTAAGAAAAAATAAATAAATCAATATATATATTGATTTATTTTCCTTATTTATGTCTGATGAGGTGCTGCTCTGTGTTTTTGGAGGTAATGAACTGTACGCTGCCTCCACAGGCACATAAAAAAATATATATCAAGCGTACACCGTTCAAAATATCCAGTATTAAATATTAAATGCTGGAAGAGGAAAAAAAAAGTTGAAAGAAAATTGAACAATGCACAATACAATGTTCAATAAAGTCACCCAGTGACAGAAATGCATTTGTATGTATATGAAGTATACTGTATAAATATTGTATTTACTGAATTAACAGTGTACTGAATTAAAAGTAGTCATGTAATTTTTTAACATATGGGCATATATTACACTTATACATCCATATGAACCAATAGCATGCGGCATGAAAGGTAGTTTGAATGGAAGTGTTTTTGAAGCGCTTCACCCAAACCCACATACAGCACTACATTAATACACGAATACTGTCAGACAAGGCACCGCCCCTGTGGGTGCAGCCCCCTCCCTCCATGGGACATGTCATAAACAAATCCACACATGTTCCATGCCATTGAACGCAATTACGTTGAAGGATATCGACATTAAATGTGCGTGTGTGTTTTCCTCCTCCGCGCTACATAGGTGCTCATCCTCTCTCGCTGAGTTAAACACCTTATTGGGTTCCCACACCTCTTCCCAGCGCCACCGATGTGTCCCTTCTACTTAAATCTGAATTGGTGTCAGCGGTTTAACTAACGAGAGATTTTGGGATGTCCAGGCTCCGGGCGGCAGCGGCGAGAAAAACAATAATAATGATTTGCTGTTAGTCTGAAAACACCAGAAATAAGCATATCAGTAAGAGTGTGTTGCAGTCATATGCGTTTGGTTTCCTGGTGCCGAAGTGACAATCATCTCTAACAGCCTACATCATATTTCCATCTTGTACCACGTCATGGCACAGTGTGGAAATTCATTTCTCTCATCTTGCGTTTCCTCGTTTCACATTTGCTTTGTTCACACTCCTGCTGCCCTTTGTATTTTAACCTGCTCCCTCCCGCGTCGTGTTTTATCCAAAGATTTTGGAGCCATCTACTGTTGGAGTGATGCAAAAGTGTTTAGTCCCAAATAACAGAATAACATGACAAGGGCAAAGCAATCAAGCAGGTAAAAATAAGAAGAAAAGATATATCCTGTATATCGTGCCCTCGTGTTTTTTTAGGGATTTTTTTTTTTTGGGAGGTTTTAAGGGAGAAATTGGGCTCAATCGACGACAGTGATTATGTTGACCGTAAATACATCTTTATTAGATGGAACTGACTGCTCCCGACAATGTACGGTGTGCATTCTATGAGATAACATAGGCCAAGAGACAGACTTCCAACTCACCAAGCAACACACAAAGTGTCACAACACAAAAAGCTCAGTCACAAAAAAAGTATTTGTCATAACCCTGTCATTTATTATTTTAGCTGTTAGGTATAATATACAGCCTTATACTAGAGGCCAATATAGGTAGGCAGGGTTCCAGGTCCCTGCGTGTGCGCGCGCGTCTCACCCTGTGTGTGAGGTAGTACAGCCGCTGTGTGTGTCGGTCCCACTGCACCCAGCCAACGTCCTCCGCGATCCTCTCGGCTAGTTTGGTCAAGCGCTCGGGGTTCACCATCACCTGTCGCGTCACACAAACACAAAGTGGTCTCACAGTCTCATGTCTTCCCCCATTTTTCTGATGACTTGAACGAATATTTGCACCTGGAGATATTAATTTCATAAATTGTCATTTCGACATGGCTGGATACAAGCCCACTTACACTGTTTAAGATCATAAATATCCACAAAACAGTAAAAGTGCACTTTTGTTTTTTATTAGACTGGCATGTTTTTTATTGAATCACTCGCTCCGGGCTGGATCGGAGTGTAGTTTGTGACCGGTAGAACTAGTTAACGGATAAGAGTTGAGTGGTGAGGGGGTAATGAGAGACAAAGGTTAACAACAAACAGGGCAAACAGAGCGGTTCTTACCACTCTGTAACCTTCTCGCATGGTCAGCAGAACGTGGTACTGATCCACATCTGAAATTTATTACAAATGTATGAGCCAAAGAAAGGTACGGAGTGAGTCTGACAAAGATCACAAATGGGAGAGACAAACAGATCGATAAACGGAGAGACGTCTCACATCCATCTTCCGCCAGCAGCAGCAGGTGGCTCTCCAGTACAGAGTTCCTGTCCGTCTCAGGGTGGAGAAACTAGAGGAAACCACAGGGTGGGTGGGGGGACGACACACAAGAGACCGGATAACTAAAACACCTGATAATATATGAGAAGATTTGCAGCATTTTAGTGTGACAATGGCGTGTGAGATGGAGAGAAGGAGAGGTCAATTCACTTCCACTAAAGCTGGTGGTATTCAAACCGTGAGGCACCTCCCCCTAGTGGGTGGCGGAGGAATTGCATGGGGCCGCACGCAAACTTTATTACAGTCTGTGGGGCGTGGGGGTGGTGCTGTTGGAGCAGCCACACCTCTCTTGGGTCTTGGTAATTGGGACCGGGACAGGGGTGGCTGTGCGCCTGTTTGCTCGCCAGAGCAATCAACAACAACAAACAACAACAAACAGGTACATTTTCAAGCACCGTGCGTTTCTGCAGAAGAAAGGAAGTGCAGGTGTATTGTGTGTCTACCTGCATGTCTGTCTGTCTGTCGGTGCACAGGGAATATTTAAGGAATATAATATTGTCAATATTGGAAATGTACGGGGGAGCGGGCGAGGGGTGAGAGGACTGTACATATGGGATAGAGGAAACTCCATGACGGCTCTTTTTGTTATTTTCATTTGTGAGCACTTCTGAAAACGCAACAAACATATGTGACAACCTGGTTTCCCCCATAAGTTCCGTTAGTTTGGTACATGACCCATTTTGCATAAGTTTCAAGTCCTTGAAAACTAAGTTTGAATACCACTGCACCAAGATAATCAAAACAAATGAGCCAAGGATGCCTGTGTACTGCAAACTGGGACGATGGTCCGTAAGCGCGCTGTACAGCTGCTGCACAGTCATGGCCGGTGAGAAACACACACACGCACACGCGCGCACACACACACACACACACACACACACACACACACACACACACACACACACCTGCACCCACCTGCACCCTGACCAGGCAGTCCACCGCCTTGAGGACTTTGGTGTTGTTGATGGGATGGATCTCGATGAGGAGGGTCAAACACTTTGACGCTAGAAGGACCGGAAGGGGGGAAAAAGACGAACGGAGAGAACGACAACAAGGGCAAAGCAGAGGAAGTGGAGAGCGGGAGGGGCCAGAGGAGGAGGAAACGAGAGAGTCAGCGGCGTGTAAACAGACAAGTCAATGCCAAGGCGTTGCACAACTCTCACTCCAAAACAAACAGTGAGAGCAGATAAGTGGAGATAAAGGAAACCATAAGGTGTTGCAATCCAAATGTCAACAATGTTTGGTAAGAATTTAGTGGCGTCCAGTGTAAACTGATACG
>NC_137208.1:10672978-10675478 GCF_960531495.2 Zeus faber
CTTAGTCTTTTCAGACGAACTTCAAGCTTTCTCACATCACGCTTGACCTATAGGTTAACCTGCATGACTTTGCCAGTGACCCAGACGCCTGGTGTGTCTTTGTAACCTACGACTCTTCAGACTCATGGGTTCATGGACTTTATTTACCCCTAACCACAGACACTGACTCACAAGCATAACACACACATACCTCTGACACATCATTTCAAATTTGACAATTTTCACAGGATAGCTTTACAAGTTTCTTTTGTTTTTGCCCCCCCCCCCCCCGTGAAAAGGTGAATGTGGAATGTGCAGACGTCATGATCAATCAGCTTTGTAAAAGGTAAGCTCACGTCAGGAACCACGAGCAGACATGGCTCCTGGCTACATCACATGTCCTTCTGAAAGGCTTAAAGGAGCAGTCGACAACTTCTTTGCTTGAACTTATCATTATGAAGTTAATGTTGATTGCACAGTGTATTGGCTGTAGAATAATGACGCCGTCTGCGTTTACATCGGTTCCGTATAAGCCTCCATATCACTATGCATTCAGACCGCCACCGGGTACAAACTCCCGGGAAAATGATGCATTTACAGCAGTGCGTCACAGGAAGTGCGTCAACCAATGTGCAGCCAGTAGTGGAAATGGTGGACGGTGGAGCAATCTGCTCCACGTAGACCATAAACCCTAGAATATAAAAACTATAAAAACAAAATTCTTAGTCGGGAACAGCCCTATAAATAATTAATAATAATCATGGACACACAAAAGACACCCCCATATGTTTAATGGACTATCCCTCCCAGTGATGAGCGTTTAGTTTCGTTTCTCCAAAAGTCCTTGAACAAAGCATAGAAGACAGTCAATGATGATAACAAAACAGTAATTATTGTCTGTATATTTCGTATCACTCCTGTAACTTTCACCAGCAAAAAAATGAAATTCATAAAAATATATATCTTTTTATTTTATAATTTGCAGTGATGACAGTAATGAGCCCTACTTGCACATGCTGCCGCCATCAGTTGCATTGAAGAAATATATTGTATAGCCTGTTTTTCTTTTACCATGCATCAAACTTTTTTTTTTTTTATTACTTTTTTAAAATGTTCTTTTAACTATTTAACTGATAGTATTAATCTGTCAAAATTCTTATTTTCAGTTAACAGTTAAACGGTTAATTATTAACATTGTTAATTGTTAACAATTATTAACAATGTACTGTATGTCTATGATTGCGCGACAAAAATAAATACAATTATAATAAAATCGGGACAATTTCAATTGACCTCTTCAGTGAAACTGCTTATTTCTTCTCTTGTTTCCAAAGTGGTGTTGATCATTTTCACGGAGCGTTCTGAGTGATTGCAAAGCGATCATCTTTGCGACAGTGGCGCAAATGTTGTCTATTGCACCTCTAATGTCACTGGGATTGATGACTTTTATTACTATTATTATGCGGATTTCAATGGACAACGGTCCTGCTGCACATATCCAGCTGCAGTGTGTTCATGCAATAGGTTGATAGGACTTACCACCCAGGAGTAGAGGACTCCCCCGTCCCTCTCAATATTCAGGATGCGTGCGTCTAACGCAGCGGAGCAATCTGCAACAAAATGTTATCATCAATTACTCAAGAGAGATGACTGGAAATCAGTCGCTGAGTAACGCAAGTGATCCTTCAATGTCTTGGTCTAAATGAATGACTCAAAACTGAAATGTCCTTAAATTGACTTTTTATTTACTTATTTGTATTGAATACAAATGAGTACATCTGAAATCTGAAACTGAAATTGTGGTTTGTTTTTGTATTACTTCTATAAGCACTATTAGTAGTATTCGTTTTCATAATAATTATTATCATTATCATTATTATTATTAATATTATAATTGTTATTAGGATTGTTATTATTATTATTGTTGTTATTATCATTGTTATTATTAGGGGCCCAGCCTGCAGGGCTTTTGCAGAGCTATTGTTATTGCTGGGATTTTTATTATTATTCTACTTGGCATTTTTCAGGCTAAAAGTGTCTCGAACACAACAATCGTGGAACCCACGGACATGGTTGAGGTGGCGTTTGAACCAGGACGTCTCAGAAATCTTGTGGTTCAAGTTTGATCCTCATTAATCTACATATGGAGCAGGAATTTGTGAAAAACCGAGGAAAATCAGCCGGAAATAGCAGAACATTCGGGCATCGCCACTACTGCAACATTCTACAACTTCCAGTCGGGTGGTGTGCAAATTGTGGCCGTGGCTGCGCATAGGCATCGTGCAAATTTGGTCGGTTTTTCACTCATTTCTGCTCCGTATGCGGATCGATTTGGATGAAATTTAAACCACGAGATGTTTGTGACATACGGGTTCAAACGAGACGTTACCGCGTTCTGCGGTTGTTCTGTTTCAATTTGTTTTGGCTTGAAAATTTTCAGAAATATGTGCGCGCATTGCAGCGATGATAAAACTTTTTTTTTTTTTACTAGATAATTCCACAATAATGGATCGATCTGGAT
>NC_137208.1:10680478-10832317 GCF_960531495.2 Zeus faber
AGTGTCAGAATTTGGCACCAACAGCAACCTTGTGTCAACAGTCCAGGGCTGGCGGCGGTGGCGCAGCAGTTTGGGGAATTTTTTCCTCGGCAAACTTTGGGCCCGTTAATACCAATCCATCATGGCTTAAACGCCACAGCCTAATGAAGTATTATTGCTGACCATGCGCATCCCTTCACGGCCACGCCCACCTCCCGATGTCCACCCCCAGCACGATAATGCGCCGTGTCGCAGAGCAGAACGTCGCCTCAAACAGCTTTCATGAACACGACCTTGAGTTCAATGTTTCCTTCCCGGTCACCGGGCCTGGATCCCACAGACCACCCTTTGGGGCGTGACGCGGCGTCGACGTGCAGCCGGGAAAAAAAAAAAACCCGCGGGAGTCGCCTCGGAGAAGCAATGTTTCCCAAAACGTCTTGCGGAGGCCGTGTCGAGAGGAGTTTGGGCTGTTTCGAGAGGAAAGGGTGGCCCCACCCTTATTACCATGTTTCTAATGAAATGAAAGTGAAAGTGTGTGTTTGAGCATATATATATATATATATATATATATATTGTGACCCCCCCATAAAAAAAAACAACAACCATCAAACCATGTAAAAACAATCGGATTAAAAGGGTCCCTTGGCGGGCGCGAACCCCAGTTTGGGAACCCTGCTCTATTCCTTTAAAAAAAAAAAAGGAAAACCAGAAAACGAGCAGAGGCGGAAAGAGCCTAAGTGAGCCGAGCAGCCCGGCGGCGTCACGCCTCACGCCCCGCCCCTCGGCAGCGGCTCCGCACTGTCTCCGGCGCCTCCGCTCCCACAACACGGACCCGCGACCTGGGGGAAAGATGGAGCACCGAGAGGGCGACTTCAACATCCTGCTGGCCACCGACTCCTACAAGGTGAGGCGGCGCCGGGCCGGCGTACGCGGCCCCGCAAAAACGGGAAAACCGCGCGGGCGGAGGGGTGGGGAGGGGGGGGACGAGTCAAGGTGGGTTTTTTTTTTTTTTTTTTTTTTTACATCGGGTCCCAAGGCCACCACCACCACGACCACGCCGCGTTCCACCGGGTGTCCGGCGGGGGAGCACCGGCAGGCCACGGGGGGGGGGAGGGGAAGGGGGAGGAACCGGGGGAGGAGGAGGAGAAGGAGGTTGGGACCGGGGGGGGGGGGCTCTTTCCCGCCGGCACCGGCATCCCCAGCTTGAAGCCTGGATGTGGGGCGGAACCTCCCACGTTGGTTCTACCTGCTCGGTTAGCATGCTAGCTAGCCGCTCACCGAGGGGAGGAGGAGGAGGAGGAGGGGAGAAAAAGAAAAAAAAAAAAGGCGGTTGGAGCTAATGCTAACCCCGGGCTAGCAAGTGGACAACACGGAGCCGGTGCAGCCGCTTTCCACGGGGGAGAATTGAAAGTGAAACCGGTGGACTTGGGGTGTCTCGGGGCGGCGCTTCCTCCCCCCCCACCCACCCACCCACCCCCCTTTTCCTCCTTTTTCCAAATAAACCACGCCGCACTTTGTTTTAACCTCGTCCCGTCGCGGTTCGCCGCTGTCCAGTTAACCGCTTATAACGTCACAAAACGACCAAACCACCACCCCCCCCCCCAAAAAAAAAACGTTAACACGGCGCTGTTTCTGGTTGGCACTGAATTAGCACAGCCTTGCAATTATGATCTTGCAACACGATAGTTAATTTACATTATGTATGTACATTTGATAAGATATATTTTATATGAGTGTATTTATATATTCTATCTATATATTTATTTTTTTATTTTATTTGATTTATTTTTCTGGAATATGAAACATTTTCACCAGACGAGGCAGTGGCGCAGTGTTCAAAAAAAAAAACAACATCCCCAAAAAACAAGATAAGATAGTATTCAATTTACTATCTATTACGATGTATTAGTTTTGTTTACCTCGGTGCGGGGGGGCGGTTTGGACTTGGATCCGCGTAATACGTGAGTAAATAAATAGGTTTGGACGTTCAACCGCTGCTTATGCAAACAGTGCACGATCACAAGAACTAGGAAACACGACCACAGAAACTCACGAAGGACTGTGCAGTTTCCAAATTTCCACCGCAATTAACTTCTCATCACTGATCCATAAATGGATTAGTTTGCTGATTGAACGATCACTTGGATTTGGCCAGATCTGTAAAGTGTGTGTGTGTGTGTGTGTGTGTGTGTATTTGATGTCTACACGTGTTAAAGTACCCAGCACAGGACAGAAGAGACATGTGTGTGTGAGGTAAACACAAAGTTATATTGAAAAAAAGAGCGCTCAGTGTTTTGGTTGATCACCGTGAGCTCCATAGGCCCTGGTTCTGTATTTCCTGGCGTGCCGGTTCAGCAACTAGAAATAACAAATCCAAAATAACCGATTTGCTCTGGAGTCTCTGCAGGATTAACGCCGCAAGCTTAAACTTTAGTCTCCGCCTCAGTTTATGGGTGTACTGGCTACTTACCTCCTGCAAGAACCAAGTTTTTATTGTTTTGTCTCCAGCTGGTCCATAGTTATTTGTTGCATCTATATAACAGTCATAATGATCTATATAACAGTCATAATGATCTATATAACAGACATAATGATCTATATAACAGACATTTTGATCTATATAAGAGACATTTTGATCTGTAAAACAGACATAATGATCTGTATAACAGACATTTTGATCTGTATAACAGACATAATGATCTATATAAGAGACATTTTGATCTGTATAACAGACATAATGATCTGTATAACAGACATTTTGATCTGTATAACAGACATAATGATCTGTATAACAGACATAATGATCTGTATAACAGACATAATGATCTATATAACAGACAATTTGATCTTTATAATAGACAATTTGATCTATATAACAGACATAATGATTTTTATAACAGACATAATGATTTATATAACAGACATTGTGATCTATATAGCAGTCATTGTGATCTATATAGCAGACATTGTGATCAATATAACAGACATATTGATCTATATAACAGTCATAATGATCTATATAACAGTCATAATGATCTATATAACAGACATAATGATCTATATAACAGACATTTTGATCTATATAAGAGACATTTTGATCTGTATAACAGACATAATGATCTGTATAACAGACATTTTGATCTGTATAACAGACATAATGATCTGTATAACAGACATAATGATCTATATAACAGACAATTTGATCTTTATAATAGACAATTTGATCTATATAACATACAATTTGATCTATATAACAGACATAATGATTTATATAACAGACATTGTGATCTATATAGCAGACATTGTGATCAATATACCAGACATAGTGATCAATATAACAGACATGATGATCTATATAACAGACATTGTAATCTATATAACCGACATAGTGATCTGTATAACCGACATAATGACCTATATAACCGACATAATGATCTATATAACAGACATTGGGATCTATATAACCGACATAATGATCTGTATAACCGACATAATGATCTATATAACAGACATTTGGATCTATATAACAGACATAATGATTACAAGTCTTCCAAATACTTGTTCTGACACAATCTATAACCATATTTACTAAATAATATATAAAAATCTGCAATGAGTGCAAAATATTAACCGTGACCATTACAAATCTTGAATATATAATGATACTGAAGTCTTGTGATTTTATGTCATTGGGTGTTCTGCAAAACTCCCTCAGAACCAAATTGCTTGGTGTAAATGATCTCAGAAATGAAAGGAGATTACTGACCAGTGAGTTGGGTATGGGCGGTAATACAGATTGTTGTTCACACAAACTTGAGATTGACAAAGCCTCTCGCCAGCCCAGAACTTGATGTTCCCTCTGTTCATGTGGAAAGTAGGTCATCTGTGATCCCTGACTTTATTTTAAAGTCATTTAAAAAAAAAAAGAGCAAAGTGAGGCTGATTATGGTTATATTGTCCCATCCAAGGTTGGGCGTAATCACAAAGTCTTCAGTTGTGCTTCAAAATGTGCTTCAGTTCTGATTCCACTGATGTCCGACATTTCTCATATATTTTAAGAATGGCAATTTGAAAAAAAAATATGCCCATCAGTGATGTCTTCTCCCAATATACTGTGTCATTGGTCTTAAATGGCTGGTTTTAGACGCTAGAAGGCCTATTCGCCATCTTTCACAGGAGCTTGGCTACTTGATCCCCTCTGTGGCCTTGCATTGAGCTAACACAGTTAGCGTGCAGCCTGTTGCTATCTGTGTACTTAACACAGAGGGGTGAAATTGGTATTGGACCTTTTTATGAAACTGGATAAGATCGATAAAGAGAAATTTTCGCGAAAGACTGGAGCATTACTTTGAATAAATCTGGATCATATGCACTAGCGCTCCCTTGTAGCAAGAGCGCCGTTGAAATGAGTCATGCACATTCAGTGAAAGCGCCCCCTGGTGCTGCTTGTTTATTTTCCATCACGTTTCATGACTCAGCGCTTTGGTTTTGGGTATCGCCTCTCTCCTGATGATACACACAAATTGTATGTAAATAATCCCATTGTTAAGACATCCAGTTTCCCTCTATTAACTAGTTGCCAGTCTGACCCCTTAAATACCTCAGTCTTTGGCATCGAGTTTATGTCAGTGTGCATGTGAATTTTTTTGCGCATGTCAAATCAGCAAATAGGTGAATGTCTATACTGTCTATATAATGTACATGTCACAGTGCATTGTTCACGTAGATCCAGACTGACCACCTGAGCAACATTTACAATGTCCAAGAATCCTGTTCATTTATATGTGTTTCTTTGACAGAAATTGTAGAAGTTTGGCTGTGCTGGGTGATTGTTTGGTTCATGTAGGGCTAAAATGTATTCATGTACCGTTGCATACACAAAAGGTGGAACTTGGCTGAAAGCCTATTCAATGTCACAATGAAATGTAGCTGCTGATTCAATATGTGATTGTTTTTCGGTTCACATTTTAGGGGGGATTGCAATTCAATATGAAAATATATTATACATTTTAAATATTTCTAAAAACTTAATTATACAAGCGACACATCTAACTCCTCTTTCCCAAAGTTCTTTTGTACTTTTAGCATGAACTTCTGCGATCAAAATGTCATTAGCAATATTCTTTCAATGACTACAGGAGGGCTGAGCGGTGTAGTGTTATAGTATTGTTCTCGTGATATAAGACTAGGGATGTAACGGTATATCGTTTTAAGGTTTACCACGGTATCAAGCAGCCACGGTTCTGAACCGTAATCCTTTCCCTGTAATACCGCGCCCACAGTATAGATTTATGCAAAATTGAACATGTAAACTTGAATTCACCCTCACTTCATGTGGCTGCTGCACAGTAGCAGACGGCCAAATGTTGTTCTAATCCAGCCAATGAGTCATATACCCAAGCGCCGCATTCCGGCATATTTGTTAACGCGGCAGAACAGCTTTACGGCAATATTTTACGACGCGTTGCTGTACGTTACTCGTGCGAGCAAGTGGAAAGGAACATAGCGGAACGTGGCGCGTCGGGAAGTTACTCATTGGATGGATTCTTACAACATTTGCCTGTCTGTTACCGCACAGTGGCAACATAGGTTGATGTGAATTGAAGTTTACATCTGCCATTTTGCAAATTTTGATAGATATTTTTATGTCGCTTATTTTGTCTCTCTCTGTGAATTTGAGAGCACCATGTGTTTTTCTTTTTAAATATAGAATATTTGTTAATTGAATATACAGAAAACTAAGGGGGAAACATTAATAACGTGAATACCGTATTCCACGGTACTTTGGTAGATGCCATATCGTCTTGTGAAATTTCCTACTGTTACATCCCTATATAAGACAAGATATATCTGGGATTTTGGTTATCGAAATATCGCAGTGTAGTCAAATGTTTTTAAATCTGCATTACAGTAAACACATCAGTTCTAATCTAATCAACGCCTCAAACTGCTGGTACATAATGTGCACATTACTAAGGACTGTTTCCCAAATATTTTGTCTGTAAATGTCTTATGAAAGCACAAAATCTTATAAAAATATTCATATCGTTGTATTTGTCAAAAAGTTGTGATATTTGGTTTTTGTCCATATCGCCCAGCCCGGTTCCAGGAAGAACACCACGGAACTGAGCTTGTATTCTTTCTACAGCTTAGTTGAATAATCACCGTAGATGTTAAACCGTCCTGGCGCTGACCCAAAGACGCAGATGCAGATTCGTTAAAACCAGTGTGTGAATGCCGTGAGCCAAATTATTTGTAAGAGATGCATTCTGCATTGGCAAAATAGAAATGTTGTTGATGGTATATCCAAACATAATGCCATAGCTTGTTTAAGGTGCCTGTAAACGGAGCATGCACCAGCACCCATCTGTGTCGCTTCAGTGATTTGTGGTTTTAATAGTGTGCTGCGTGCGTGCGTGTGTGTGTGTGTTCGGGCGTACGTGTCATGGTGTGTATCTTGACTCTATTTTGAGTCCTCTGAAGCCCAGAGGGAAGGACAGAGAGGGGGTCAAGGAAACTGAGTAATACACTGACATTTAGTCTTTCGTCTTCTTGCCAAAGATAAATGGTGTTTCGTGGGTTTGCCCCGGTTAGTTTAAAATCTTAGTTATGATTCATAATGGCCTCTACTTTGGCGTCCGGGTTGATTGTTGGCTTTATGAGTCTTTGTATTTTGCATTATTTAAGCAGAGAGTGGAACTTGGTAAGGGAAACACAGATGAGGAGAACCCCACTTGCTTGTGGGTCAAAAGTTGACATGCGTTAACATTTTTAAATTTTTGACATTGTATGCGTCGTATTATTTGATATTGACAATAGAAATGATTTGAAGTGAAACTGACTCAGGATAGAATAACTTTGTTCAGTTATTTATTCATTCACTTTAAGTGCCATCTTGAACACATAAGGTCAGTAAAAAGTCTAGAAAAGGTATTTAATCAAAATGAGCAAAATGTAGACTTTTATTATGTTTAAAATATCTGAAATTTCTTTTTAATGGTTGTACAATTGTTGTGTTTCTAATAGGAAAGCAACATTTCCATGGGTGTATTCATTCTGACATTGAAGACATTGCCTGTCGCCCATTTTAGGCTCAGAACCATCTAGAATTTGGTGAAAACCTTCCTTGAGCTACCATGAGACACTACCCCAAAAATACATATCCATCACAGTTAAGGTGTAGATTATTCTTATTTTTATTTGACCGACTCAATATTGGTCGTAAATTTAGCTAAAACAGACACTAAAGAGGTTGTAATGCCTTAAATGAAACAATCTACAGATAACCTTAAACTCAACTTTCGATATTGGCAAATCTACACACATATTTGTATTATATTTCAGTCCGCACATTGCCTACGTTGGCTCTCTTTAGACATTTGGAAAGGTTTCAGAGAAGAGTTGTGGCGATAATCTATGTCCTAAAACCCAGGTTTGTTTCAAAGACACATTTAAGGGGCAGTTGCAGTGCACATCCCTTATTGGGATGTTTGTATTAAGAAATAAAATGTGTATATATACAATTGATAAATTTGATCTGTTGAAAATCTTTATTTCCTTTAGCTATGGACGCATGCAGCTGTGTGTGGATTGTATGCGTAACTTATTTTGGACTGCTGCCTTTTCAAGTCACCTGACCGCCTCATAAAAGAGGTCACTGAACTTAATGTCAGAGCAGACTTCATTTACATGTAAAACCTCAAGAGCGTCCAAGGTCCCTCTCTGTTAAAATGCCAGGAAAAGTAAACAGATTCCTCAAATTCATAACTGGAGCTCCAAACGTGTATTTGTATTCGGATGGTGTCATATTGTGTCCGAGAAAGTGTCTGTTTACTGAAATTCTGTTAAATCTTTCAAAGTCCGATGTGTCGTTCAGTTTCGCTTTCCTCTTAAGTGGGGTACACATTACGAGATAATAAAGCCGATTTGGGCCCCCCCCCTTTCTGACAATTGTGAGCAAAGTTCTGATTTCTGGGGGGATTTTTTTTGATGGTTCTAAAGATTATCTTGCCAGATTATCCTGCGGTGTGACGTATGTTATGAGGGGTTGTTTTTTTTAACTTAAAATAATAATAATAATTAATATAAAATATATGTTCAATATTTACGATCCAATATCCTGTGTTGTCACATGGGAAAGACCGGTGGCCAGTTTGGAGCCACGGTGGCCGAAACTGAAGAAGTCATAAAGACAACAGCAGCCATGGCGGCAACTGCGAACGCTCCGAAGCATTAAGCTCGCAACACGTATGGTCCATGTTCACGTCATTTCCATAACTTCATCCATTGTTTTTTATTTTTCGCTTTCGGATTTGCTGTACAAAATAGTGCGTAAAATAGCATCGCTAGTTCTAGCCTGTTGGCCACCATGTTTTTTAACTCTAAAGTCATGTTTGATTGCGCCAGATTTCTGTTTTTGAGAGTCGGGATTCTGGTAAGCTCATGTAGCCACACCTCCATGTCACACTCCGTTTGGCTTGAAAAGATTAGGACTCAGGTTGTTGGTGAATGGAATCTGTTAGTGTGTGGTGTGCTTTGTCTTTGGGCAAATCATTGCTCTCCACACACTGTTGGAACAAAACTGTTGCTGTAAATTTATCATGATATGTCGCAGTGTGTGAGGTCTCTCACATTTTCAGTATCTGTTAAGATTTAGAGACGTATCAGCCACAAAGTGACCAGGAGTTAAGCAGGAAATTGCAAAAATAAAAAAATGAAATCGCCTGATACCAAACATCAAGTCTCTGAGCAATCTCCTCTTGTGAAAGAGGGATTTTGGGCAATAAAGCATTTGTTCTGCACTAAGTCCAATAGAAACCTTTTGTTAAGGCTTGAGGCCCAACCTGGGCCATGGTATGCTTGATACAAGCTCTGGATGGGTTTTACAAATACTGTTATAACAATTCAATATTATTTTATTCGCAACCTTTTTATAATAACCTGTTTGCGTTTTTAATGTTTAACTCAACGCCCTCTCCTTTACGGGAAAAGTGTTTTGAGATAAAGTGCGTATTCCAGTCCGGTTTTATCAATGAAAATGAATCTGTATTTTGTTTTCCACAGGTAACTCATTACAAGCAGTACCCCCCCAACACCAGCAAAGTCTACTCCTACTTTGAGTGCCGCGAGAAGAGAACAGACCCCAGCAAGAACAGGAAAGTCAAATATGAAAAAACTGTCTTCTACGGCCTACAGTACATCCTCCACAAATACCTTAAAGGTAAGGATAAGTATTTGTTATTTATAAGATGAATCCATTAGTGAGCTTACTGGTGACTCCCAGTTTGCAGGACGAGGTGTTGACAATATAAGTTTTCCTGTCTTGAAGCCATACTAGCCTGCAGGGGAAGTCTTTAAATATTTGTGACTTTTATTTGACAATAATTGATTGCAAGAAAACCGTTTGCCAAATCTGAGATCTCCACGAATGCCGGGTGAGAGAGGCAGATGGAGGCAGAATGCATCTTCCTCCGACACTTAAGAGGATTTCATGGTGGGGGAGCAAAAAAGGCCAAGAGGACCGTCGAGCAAGGCACAGGAAAGAAAGGCAGAAAGAATGAAAGAAGACAAAAGGCACAGCTGCTCTGTAATTATCTGTAGTGGAGAGGGAGGCTGCCCCCGAGGAACGTCAGTCTGACGGGAATGTTTAAGCATTCAGTCATACCTTGAGACCATTCTAACCCCCCTTAACTACTTTATAAAACTGTATCCCATCACCTAGCTATCAGGAATGTTTAACCCTCTGCATTGTTTTTTTTGTTTTTTTTATGAAAACATCCTGGCAAGTAGATTCTCGATGTGGATACAAATATAACTTTTCATTTGTGGCGCAAAGTCAGTCATTACAATGCAACCTTACTAACCTGAGCCAACTAGAAAGAAAAAGGGACATAAAGAATGGTTTTGAGTGCTGATACAACTACTCTGTTAATCTCGGGAATACAAACTTGTCACCTGTTGGCAATATTCACCTTTTTCATTTCCAGTGCATTTAAATATATCAGCCACAACATTAAAACCACCACTAATAACCACTTATATTGCGTAGCTCCCCCACGTGCTGCCAAAACAGCTCTGACCCGTCGAGACATGAACTCCACAAGACCTCTCAAGGTGTCCTGTGGTATCTGGCACCAAGACGTTAGCAGCAGATCCTTGTTCCAGCCCATCCCACAGAGGCCCGATTGGATCTCACCCTAACCCCGGGCCATCCACATGATGTAGAATAAAACGTGATTCATCGGACCAGGCCACCTTCTTCCAATGCTCCATGGTCCAGCTTTGATGCTCGCGTGCCCATTGTAGGCGCTTGCGGTGGTGGACAGGGGTCAGCATAGGCACGGACCGGTCTGCGGCTACGCAGCCCCTTACGTATCAAGCTGTGGTGCACTGTGTGTTCTGACACCTTTCTATCATAGCAGCATTAACTTTTTCAACAATTTGTGCTACAGAAGCTCTTCTGTGGCATCCGACCAGAGAGGCTAGACGTCGCTCCCCCATGCACGTTAATGAGCCTATGGGCGCCTAACCACTGCACACCGGGAACACCCCGCAAGAATGCCGTTTTGGAGGTGCTCTGACCAATTGATCATCAATTTGGCCCTTGTCAAAGTGGCTCAGATCCTTACGCTTGTCCATTTTTCCTGCTTCCAACACATCAACTTCAAGAACTGACTGTTCACTTGCTGCCTAGTAAATACTACCCCTTGACAAGTTCCATTGTAATGGTATGAGCAATTTTATTCACTTCACCTGTCAGTGGTTTTATTGTTGTGACTGTTTGGTGTATGATTTGTGTAGATCAGGGGTCTCAAAACTACCGGCCCGCGAGACAATTTTATAGGCCCTCCCACATCTTTGGAATTTGTGTGAAATCCGACCCGTAAATATAAATATATCATTTTCCCCATTAATTTTTTTTCCACATTCTTTTATTCCAGAGTAATCATTTAATTTCCTAGCAAGGCTGCAGAATCGAAGCAAGAAAATTGACTTTTTATCTCACATTTAACATTTGCCAAGCTTTGCCCAATTGCGCAACTTGTCACCATAAGCACTTAAGCTTGGACCAACAGTGGCACACCTGCCACCTTGCACCAGGGCTTGACCCGACTCAGAAAAGGAAAATACATTGGATTTGAGGGTTGATTTAGTCTGTGATATCATAGTCAAGTGCTACAGTCATATGAACATTTTTAGGATTTAAACACATTAAGACAGCCGCATATGATGGCAGATGTGCAGATATGTCGGAATCATGTGTCTGAATAATGACACAGCAGCACACAGGTATTTCTGGTTAAACAAAACTATAAAACTTCTTTATTTAAAATGTAAAATAAATGTGAACATGTAGTAAACAAATTGCTTTTCTTCCACCAATCAGGTCCTCCCTCTGCTCTCTGTATTCTTGATTAATCCTCGCCTTGAGGCCTCTTGGAAAAGCTAGGACTAGTATTATTTAGGGTGACACTTATATCCTTACTGTGTAACTTTGCTAAAGAGAAAGGGGTGGAACGCTGACAGGTTTTCGACAACTTTGAACAACTAGCCTCCTTTAACACACATCTTGAGTTTTATACCTTTGTGAACTGTGTTGGGGCCTCGTTTAAAGTGTTTCGGTGAAATAATGGTTTGTGTAATTTTATTCAAGACAATGTTGTAATAGAGGCTGACTTTAAGTAATTCATAATCTGCCGTGTAAACACCGGTTTGATCAAAGGAATCCTCTTACTGTTTCAGGATGTGAAACACGTTAAGCTTTGCTACAAACTGCTTAAGGCGCATTGTTCTGCCACATACTGCCTGTTTCCGGGTTGCGAGAAACAAACCTTTTCAAAATTAAATTAAGTCCCAATTCTTATAAATAACTTTGCTTAAAAAGGATATTACGTAGTGCGATACGATCCTTGGAGCCACTCTGTTTGCCACTTGACTGGCATTGTACTAGCCCGCTATTTTCCATCATCCATTCTGTCAAAGTATTTGTTATTTTTACTCATGCAGCTAAATACTATATTATTGTTTTCTATATCCAGCCAATAGGTAGCAGAACATTTGGTTTATCCCTACATGGGAGTTCAGTTGGCTGATATGTCTTGTCTTCACCCCAGACCTGCATGCCAACAATAAGCCCTGGAGATAATTAGACCTCACTAGACCTTCAGCCACCATAAGGCCACAATCCAGCAAGCACCTTATACATTCCTGCCCTCACCTATGGCCATGAGTTTTGGGCAGTAACTAAAGGAATGAAATTGCAGATTCAAGAAGACAAAATGAGTTGGGTGGGTCTCTGGGTTCAATCTCCATGTGGTGGCGAGGAGCTCAGTAAGACCAGGAAGTGTAAATCCCGTGGGGGCTCTACCAGGGTGTGGTGGAGGTTTTTTTTTTTCCTGGCAACCCCTAGGAATGTGACTTAGGGAACGGTTATCTGGGCTGCTCTGCCTAATCCACTATCACCGTAACCCTGACGGGGCAAAGCCATTTTAGACTATGGATTGTTTGTGGAGGCGGTGGAGAGGGCCCGACAATAACTGTTGCCCAATTGCCCCTGGCAACCAGATTTGGGCCATTGTCAACCATCTTGTGCGATCTGATTGCCCAGTTTTCAACCACTTAGAGAGAGGGAGAGGGGGAGAGGGAGAGGGGGAGAGAGAGCCCGCCCCCTTACCGTGATTTCAATCTTGGAGATTGCGAACGCTATTGTAGTGAATACTGACCAACTGCGGGAACGAGGCCGAGAACGGGTGATGCACGATGAGATGCTTGACACAATACGCCGCGCTATTGTACACAGTGTAGAATACCGACTGGTCGGCGAGCTGGTCGAAAGTCTGAACGGTTGTTAAATAGATAGTTTGTTAAGTGAGGAGGAGTACCTGTAGTTATATATACACAAACGAACAAATAAACATAGTATACCTTCCATCAAGGAAAATTTGTTATTGTGGGGTGGTTTATGCCGCCACATCTGTCTTGGTTCTAGGTAATTGGGCTTGGGATAAGGATAGCTGTACGCCTGTTGCTTGTACACACAGGGGGAGAGCCTCTGTCATTGCAATGTTCCATCTGCCCCTGGCTTGTCCCATCTTGTGTTTTTGCAAAATCTCTGTCGGTGTCGGAGGGACCTGAAATGCCAATCGGGTAGCGTGTGGCTGGCAGATCTGCCACAATGTTCCAACGAGCATCAAGCCTACAGCCACCCTGATCCCAGGCCCGATTACCTAGACCCAAGACAGGTGTGGCTGCTTAAAGCACACCACCCCCACGCCACAGTTAGCGTCCCATGGAATGCCAAATATGACAAGAACAAGTGAGAATATTTAAATAGTAATTAAAATAATAAAAGATAATTGTCACTCAAATATAAAATGATTGAAATTCTGCAACCATCGTGTCTCGGAAACCAGCTGATGCATAGTTGCCATCCTGGCAGCCACTTCTAAGAGTTAGTGTCGGGCCCTGGAATCTTTCTATCCTTTTAAATCATACCCAGTCTGTGCAATTCGCATTGCTTTCTGTATCATTCCTGATTTGAAAACATAGCAAAAGTGTGTGTGTGTGTGTGTGTGTGTGTGTGTGTGTGTGTGTGTGTGTGTGTGTGTGTGTGTGTGTGTGTGTGTGTGTGTGTGTGTGTGTGTGTGTGTGTGGACAAAGATGCCCTGTTAGTGTGCACAGGACACTCAGTATTTAATTACCATGGTGGACAGTATAGTGGCATTCCAATACTCTGTCTCACACATTTATCTGTCATGTCATCTGTTTGTCCGTCTATCCAAATATTGCTCCTTGTGTCATTTTTCTATCTATTAAAGAGTGAAATTAAATGTGTAATAAATAATGATAATATTATTGTTCTCATGCCTCTTAAAAAAAAAAATGTACCTTGATTCTAAAGAAACTGAACCACAAATTGGACCAAAAGTCTCATCAGTGTCACACATTTTACTGCAAAATATTGTTCTTACCCATTTATTTTTCAATATGTCAGGTGTTCTACTCCCTTTCGCTGTTTTTAATTCAACCATCCACACGCTTTTTCACCCACACAGGGAAGGTGGTGAGTCCAGAGAAGATCCAGGAGGCCAAGGAGGTCTACAGAGAACATTTTCAAGATGATGTTTTTAATGAGAAGGGGTGGAACTACATCCTGGAGGTAATTTAGTAGACCAGTGTTGAGAACAAGATATGACCTTCCTTTCTCCTGACGTGAGGATTTTTTTGTTTTTTGAAAGCTACAGTTAGTCTGATGGACATTGGCATCTTGTAATATCCAATGCACCGCGGTTAGGTTTCTCTCCCTCTCTCTTTCTCTCTCTCTCTCTCTCTCTCTCTCTCTCTCTGCATACTATGCTTTTTCACCGAATGTAGTGTCTCATTCTGGTACTTTGTATATGCTTACTGGAGGTACCATGGTTTGGGATGTACTATACACTAAATAGTATGCTTTATGCCATTCCGGATGCAGCGATGGTTTTCTGTCCTTCTCTCCGTCTTTCTCTATTTCTTTCTTCTCTGTCTCGCTCTTGCTCATTTCCTCGCATAGACATCCTTATAGACAAATATGTAAATTCAGAGCATCCCCCAAAACCCTCCTGATACACATTAAGACTACACATCCTGTCTGTTGCTAATCGGAAAGTAGCCCACAGCATGCACACGCACACACACGCACACCCACACACACACACACACACACACACACACACACACACACACACACACACGTGGATATACAAGCACATATACACAAATACAAACACACACCACTTCAAATCTAATTAGCAGAAGATTGAATTTGGAGCCAGATTTAGTTTGAGGTCTCCTCAATGTCCTTTGAAACTACAGACTTGCTAGCACCAAGGTCACATTTTTGGGCCCACCGCAGAAATTTTTAGAAAACTGAGAATGTTAGCGATGGAAGATCGACAACCAGACACATGAAAGAGACTTAAAAACTGTGTCTGTCTCTGTTTGTCTCTGTCTGTCTCTGTCTGTCTGTGTCTGTGTGTTAATAGAAATACAAGGGCCATCTGCCCATTGAAATCAAAGCGGTCCCAGAAGGCAGCGTGATTCCTCGAGGCAACGTTCTCTTCACAGTGGAGAGCACAGACCCCGAATGCTACTGGCTCACCAACTGGGTTGAGGTAAGATGTGAAGGCCTCTTTCTGTCACTAAAATCCTTTGATAATTCTTTTATTTTTATTTAAATTTTTTTTTTAATTTTGGTGCCAAGAGCAGGCAGCTATTGTAGAAGCCCTCATCATGTGATGGCCTCCGATGCTAAAACAACACAGTGATGTCTTAGCTGTCATCACTGTGAAGCGAGACCCCTTGTGGCTTGTTGCCTTGCTCAGAGATGTTTCATTCCCATGGAAACTCCATGTGTAAGCCATTCTCTGTTATTAGACAGTTTGTCGGGATTAACGTTCTACGGATACGAGTCCGTTATTGTTTTTCTTCTTTCCTTCTCAAGATTGATAAAGGCAGCGAGTGCTTGAACACTTCCACTTGTCTTCATTTTTGTCCTTCTACTTTCTATCATTGTTCCAGCATGACCTGATTGCTAAACTCAGTTATGGCTATCCGAAATTAAACTTTTACCCAGCAAATGTTCCTTTCGCTGATTAATAATCTGGACCACCAGGGGTTTGTCCCCTATTGTCAACCCATTGGACTAAGGATTTTTTTTAAGTTTCCAAATATATTTTTCTATAAGTTCAAGTTCCCATACGTTTATGGATATGAAGAACAGATTGATGTTACCAGAAGCAAGTCGTTTTGATCATAAATTCCCGCGTGACTTGAACACAGCATCTGTAGGAGTAACCGTGGCAGAGAGTCCAGCATTGACTCTCGCATAGATAAAACTCTCCCAAGGACTATGATTGTGATCACTATGAAAGCTCCAAAAGATAAGGAGGAGATGACAATTTCAGAGGATTGTTCTGTCACCAAGGGGCTGTTTAGGTTATGTCGCATTGATACTTGGTGTACCAGCATCGCTCCCTGGTGCCATGAAAAAATCCTTAGGCGCTGCGCCCAAGTTTTAATAATGGTATGGAAAACCCTGCGGTTTATTCTGGCATCATTTTGGCTAAAATGTTGGTGACATTCTTATCCAAAAAAAAATGCATTTAAACACAACGGGCAATTATAGCGGTCAGAAAAAGTATCACAGTCATGTCCATATAGGCCATGTTGTAGTACATGTCCCTTAGCAAATGTATTCCTCCACCGGCATCAGTTAAATTGTATACACTGCAGATAAAGAGGACTGTATGTTGGCAAACCCTTGTCTTTGATTAGCATCTAACAAAATAGGAACTCGCTCTGTTTGTTCTCTTGTGTTGGACTTACAGAATCAATATTATATATATCAATAATTACTAGCCTCCAGCAGTTCATTTGGTTCTCTTGGTATTTCCAACCCAAAACCTCTTAAGTGAATGTTAATTTCTGCTAAGATCGGATGCATGGGATCTGTCTCATGTCACTCCTTCCATTTAGCAGAATTTTGTATTTTCTCTCCCCGTTTTACATCTACACACACCCGCCCGCCCCACACACCCATCCCTTATTTGGCCGTGGCTCTGTCATCAGGTCAAGCACGACTCATTTCTCACACCAACACACACACACACACACACACATGCATGCGCACACAGTTATCCTTCACAGCAGATAAAAATACATGCATAAACACACAGTCAATCTTCATGCCTGGTATAAATTTAGATGTGGTTGTCAGGCTGGTGTCCTTGGGCTGTGTCATTAGGTCAAACTCCCTCTCCCCTTTCACACCTCCCCCTTTCTCTCTGTCCTTGTCTTTTTTGTCCCTATCATCTTCCCCCTTTCCCTCCTTTCGTCACTTTCGCTGTTTGTGGGTGGAGGGTTTGGGTTCTTTTTTTGTTTGTCCGTGCGAGTTGTTATTGTAAAACGACTGCTCTTGAGAGAAGAGACCCAAAAATCCCTCAATAGGCCGACACATAGTTATCATTATTCATCACACATTATTAACCCCTAATTAATTTGTCCACATTTAATATTTTGTCGTCATTTAGGGGGTTCAGAAATATGCACTGTTACCGTGCTGTGTGTGGGTGTGTGAGCACGTGCCTATTTGACCTTCTACACTTACACCATGTAAGTGTGTTACTCGTCATTATCATATATCTGGGATGGGATGATACTGGATGATGTGTTATCTGTTCCCAGAGAAAAGGTCAAGGCTGGGAGAGAGTAGGAACAGTCAACATGACATGCATGCGCATTAGTGTGCGTGCATGCATGCATGTTTTGTTGTGTCACTGCAAAAGCCTGCGTCGCTGTGTAGAGGTGGTTTCTGTGCCAACATTTGCCTCACACATGAATGTCACATGACGCCAAGTCTTGGAAGGCGATTAGCGTCTAAGATTACCTGCTATGGGGCCCAGGTTTAAGTTCAAGAGATTACTTGTCACATACATATTCAGAGTTGTAAACCTTGGAGATGAATCACATTCAAATGTTACATTTCTTTCTTTGGTTGTTTGTTTTTCAACATTTAGGTATTCCATCACCATACCATGTATATGTAAATCCTGTTGAGTACTCCATTAGTAGTATTTGTTCCAAATGTTGTTTCTGAGTTTGATCAGCCACAACATTAAAACCACCTGCCCAATAGTGTGTACGTCCTCCTCGTGCTACCAAAACAGCTGTGACCCGTGGAAGCATGGACTCCACAAGACCTCTGAAGGAGTACTGTGGTATCTGGCACCAAGACTTGAGCAGCTGATCCTTTAAGTCCTGGAAGTTGCAAAGTGGGGCCCCCCATGCATCGCTTGTTGTTCGGCACATCCCACTGATGCTCAATCGGATTGAGATCTGGGGAATTTGGAGGCCAAGTCAACACCTTTGACTCTTTGTCATGTTTCTCAAGCCATTTCCTGAACAATTCTTGCAGTGTGGTAGGGCCCATTATCCTGCTGAAATAGGCCGCTGCCGTCAGGGAACACCATTGCCATGAAGTGGTGTATTTGGTCTGCAACAATGTTTAGGTAGGTGGTACGTGTCAAAGTAACATCCACATGAATGCCAGGACCCAGGGTTTCCTAGCACAACATTGCTCAGAGCATCACACTGCCTTCTTTCCATAGTGCTTCCTGGTGCCATCTTTTCCACCAGGTAAACGATGCACATACACCCGCCCATCCACATCATGTTAAAGGAAACCTGATTCATCAGACCAGGTCACCTTCAATTGCTCCATGGTCCAATTCTGACGCTCATGTGCCCATTATAGGCGTGTGTGTTCTGACACCTTGCTATCATAGCAGCATTAACTTTTTCATCAATTTGTCCCACAGTACCTCTCTGTGGGATCAAACCAGATGGGTTCGACTTCACTCCCCACATGCATCAATGAGACCATGGGTGCCCATGACCCTGTCACCGTTTCACCAGTTGTCCTTTTTTGAACCACTTTTGGGAGGTACTAACCACTGCATACCGGGAACACCCCACAAGACCTGTCGTTTTGGAGATGCTCAATTGACCCAATAGTTTAACCATCACAATTTGGCCCTTGTCAAAGGGCACATCAACTTCAAGAACTGACTGTTGACTTGCGGCCTCATATATCCCACCCCTTGCCGGGTGCCACGGGAATGAGATTATATTATTCACTTCACCTCTCAGTAGTTTTAATGTTGTGGCTGATCGGTGTACACGCGCTGTCTTTGTTACACACATAGTAAAATATCACAACATTATTGAAAGAAATGTCATCCATGTACAGGGTGTGATTAGACTGTAAATAGTTGAATTTATTCCATGTCATGTATTGGTGTATTAATGAGTTGTGCGGTTATGTGGCAGTTGCATATGAACTAACAACCACAGCTAACTTTTATTGTCATCTGAGTTAGCGATTCAACGATACAGATCTGTAACCGGTAAAATGTACCATGAACCGGTAGATGGCCCGGTTCTGAAGTTACGAATCAGTTTGCTGCTTATTGTACTTTAGTACAAACTAAGGTGCTGCGGAAGACTCACTGAACAACGGAACTCTTCTCCCTTGTGCGCTGTTTCTCTTCGACTCCTTCTCAGTGCACACACACACACACACACACACACACACACACACACACACACACACACACCAGATCACCCACGCACATTCCCTCTCTGAACTTCCCCCAGTAACCAATGCAGCCAGGGTCATTACAGTATTATATTACTATATTAGAATCACAATATATTAGATATTATTATATCTTAATGCCATAAAGTAACAAAAAATACTTCTGGTCTTTTATGAAAACTGGGAAATCTATATAAGTATCTATATGAAGGGAAGGGATGCCACTTTTAGAATCTCTTATGGTGAGGTTTGGTCACTTCCGTCAGCGTTTCCGTTATCCGGTAATTGCCAGTTATTGACCGGGAAAATCTATTGAAGTCCGACATTTAACTCTCTCCGGTCATAATGTCCAGTGACAATAATTCCTTCCAAGCACAATTTAACTTAGTGCTGGGTGGGTCATTTCGATAAAGTCTGCAGATCTGTTACTTTCCGCGCTCGGCAAGTTGCAACGAGAAGCCAATCAGTTTGGACGATCTAAAGCTGATCTGAAAGCTTCACCTCTGACCAATCACGGTTGTCGATAGAGAACTAAGCCCTGCCCCCTCTCTCATGGACAAGTTGGGCTTGTAATCACAGACACACACACTGAGCAGAGACGGAGCACAGCATCCAAAAAAGAAGGAGGAAGATGATGTATTGTTGACAACAGGGACACATACATCCATAGTTTGCCGTTTTTTGGGGATATTTAAGTTCTGACCCAAAGCAGACCATATATCTATTGTGTAAAATATGCCAACAGGACATCCTGACAGCACCACAAACTTAATTATTTATTTAGTCCTACTCGTCATTTTTATTTTGTTTATGATTTGATCAAAATTGTATTTTATAGAAATGTTAATTAAAGCTGCTGCCCTTGTTACTTATTGTTCGCAAATGGAAATTATTTGGTTTCAAGTAGTAATATTCGTAATGTTTATTTATTTTTAAAATGGCATTAGCTGACGGGACCTATTTTAATTTGAATATTCAATCAATGGACATGCCTTTATGATGTCGTTCTCTATATAGCCTGCTTCTCAGTTGTTTTTAAGCTCAATATATGCAGATGCTTTGGGGATGGCAGCTCAGGAGCTGGTTGTCTAGTAATCTAAAGGTTGCTGGTTCGATCCCAGGCTCCTCCTTCTAGCATGCTGTAGTGTCCTTGAGCAAGACACTTAACCCCTCATTGCTCCTGATGGCTGTGTCCGTCGGTGTTTGAATAATTGTAAGTCGCTTTGGATAAAAGCGTCTGCTAAATGCAGTGTAATGTAATAATAATTGACCGAAATCTCTCCCATTTGTCCGGGATATTTAAATCTTCCAGGACACGTTGACCGGCACCAATGTTTTCTAATGGAAACTCTGACTTCAGGACAGACCATACGCATTAGAAAATAAAAAGCTAACCAGCTTGAAAAAAAGGAAAAAATAATAAATAAAATAGGATAAAAATGAATTCAATTAAAATGTCACATCAATGTAAGATTATCTTTAAAAATATTTATATAATATATATAATTTGTATGTATACAAAATTCCCAAAATACAAAACAGAAATCGTCAGATATTTAAGATATGCTTTTAAAGAGATAAACACACAGTTCTATTTGTTGGTTATGCTGAGAATCCCTCTCCTTCTCCAGACCATCCTGGTCCAGATCTGGTACCCCATCACCGTGGCAACCAACTCCAGGGAGCAGAAGAAGATCCTGGCCAAGTACCTCCTGGAGACCTCTGGGAACCTGGAGCGTCTTGAGTACAAGCTGCACGACTTTGGCTACAGAGGAGTGTCCTCACAAGAGGTAAATGGCGATGAACCCATCACAAACTTGGTATATAGTGTAATTGTGATGCATTATAATATTTCATGGAAGACCCACACCCAGTGCTGGTTGCTAAAATTATTTACTACCTGTTGTTTCATATACGGCTCCTTTTTTAAAAACTGTTCCATGCCTTTTAGCTGGTACAACACCTTATTTGATGCTAAACTTGCTATTTTAAACCTAAACCCAATTTTTCACTCATTGGCACAATGAGGCAGTCATGGTCACTGTGGTCGCGATTGCCCCGTTATACTACATGGCTGGGTGTGCGGCCATCGGCTGAAGCTATTCTCTCAATACTGGGTCTATTAATGATTCATCTGCCAATTACTCGGGTTTACTCTCAATTATCAAAAAATAAAGTTATTTTAGTGACATTTGGTAACCTTTCCTTTAACGCTCCCCAGCTAGATACTGTAATCAAATCGGTGAAGAAATGCTGAGAATCACAGAATTCTTGTTAATTACAGCAGCAAACAGGCATGTAACTTACTAACTTGTACTTAATAGTCCTCTGGTATTGCAAATCAATTAAAAAAAAGTCGATTTTAATTGAGGATTTAGATGATTTTAGTCCAAATTGAGTTTCCTCGTAAACGTGGTCCTGAGTAATGTACTGATGCATGATATATAATATTCTCACATTTGTGTGGAGTTTGAGCATTTGAAGGTTATAATTAGTTCAGTCTAAGTGTATGTGTGTTGTCTAGTTTTCAATAGGTTATGCAACTTGGGCTATATGCAATTTTGGCTATAACCACATTACTTCAAGCCACTTAATATTTGCTCAGTTATTAAAAAAATATATAAATATATTCTCATACGTGCGCGGCACCTCAGCGTCAAGCATCTCATCCTGCATCACTGTTCTCAGTCGTGTTCCCGCAGTCTGTCAGTATTCACTACGCTAGCACTAGCCCCCTAAATAACACGGGTTCTCACTTATCGACCAATTTGCTTAACGACCTGGTTGTAGGAACAGAACTCGGCCCATTAAGTGAGGAGTGCCTTTAATCCTAAACTACTACATACTCTAGTTTAATCCTCCGCTACTGACTACAACTGAGGGAAGCCCACCCTACCACTGGAATCCCTAACATCAATTGGTAGCAAATTTCTTCCTGCCTCTACTCTTAGTTTTTGGCAGTAGATATGTTGGCTGGCCACAAAGGGTGACTAAATCAATTATATTATGGATCTGTAAACATTATACACTTGATGAGTTTAATGTTGTTAACTTAATCCTCAGATCCCCTACTGGCAGAACACAATGGGGTGATTTGAGTTTACGGCATGTGTGCTTTGCCTCAGAGTTTGTTTATCAAATATCAATCCATTGAATGAAACTACAGGAAAAAGTCTTATTTCCTCAGAGACAAGATTATATCTAAGAGATTCAAGGCTCAGATCTACAACCTTCTAGAAATTTAGCAACCCCTCTTGAATCTTGAAACAAACACTTTCAAGGTGCCCTTAGAGGAAGTAGGCACATCCGATAACAGACATTTTTGGGGGCCTTAGTCTGGCTTCTTGGTGATCCAAACTCTGAAAGGCCTCATTAAATCTAATAAGTGTGATCTAATCGATTTTCTTTCCCTTCATATCTCTCCTTTTTTCCCATCTCTCCCTTGTCTGCTCTGCAGACCGCAGGGATCGGAGCCTCAGCCCACCTGGTCAACTTCAAGGGCACAGACACTGTAGCTGGGATTGGCGTTATCAAGAAGTACTACGGCACCAAGGATCCTGTACCAGGCTTCTCAGTTCCTGCTGCAGAGCACAGGTACATGAACCTCAACACACTGATTAAACATGCTTCATGAATAGATTATGTGATGACCCTTTTTAAATCCCACGCTTGATGCTTTTTATAGCTGGACCTTTTTGAGAAAAAAACCATTCAATGTATATACGTTATACAAGCATTACTCCTATATACACTACTGTTTCTTTGTTGGTAGCAGAAAATTTTCCTGGAAATAATGCAGAGATTGGGCACATGCGTGTGAAAGGTAGCCACAGTGAGTTGTTGATATAGATAAACATTGACAAAATAATTACAGCACCATCAGATTTAAAGATATCCGCACCGCATAAAGTGACCAAAAAAACACTATGACAAAATATTGCTGCAGGTAGCAATACACAGGGTCCAAATTAGTCGTGTTAGTTACCCATTACAGTTTTCGGAGTTCCCCCAAACACACCATCACTTTGTATCGGCACCAATTCCTAATTCCTGAGTCTCCATTGAACGCAGCATCGGCTGACTTAATGACATGGTGAGTCCTGGTGATGCGTAGAATTACTACTACAAGCCGATCCATTTGTTCCGCGTTATGACTTTATCCTAAAGCTAGAATGTGGCTGTCTACTACCTGTAGTCTACAGAGGCCTGCCTCACAGTGTCTCTGTGGAAGGAAATGACTTCCACAATCCGTGTGTATGTTCCCAACAACATGGTTCCACTCAAACAGACTGAACACATGTCCCTCAGAGGCATTTCGTCACCTTTTTAAACTTTTGGGACTAAAGTAAAACAGGCACGGTTCAGACTTGTTGCTCTGGAGCTGCAAACTCCATGTGTGAGGACACAAACACTGGAGTATGTTTTAGACTGTTTTCCACTCCTGTTTGTGTTATGGCTGGCTCGAATGCCGCAAAATAAGGAGGGACACAACACTGCGTCCAACACCGGGCTGGATGGGAACAGAATGTGTATATTTACAAAAAGGGAAATTGAGATACAATATCAAACGAAAATCCCCGCTGATGTCAAGAAGGTAAGACGACGCGCGTGCACACGCACACAGGCACGCACGCACGCACGCACGCACGCACACACACACACACACACACACACACACACACACACACACACACACACACACACACACACACAATACACCTACACTCATGCAATTTAGAATCACTACAGACTGAAGTCTACCGCGGACCGCGCACGATGCAAATGTGCAACTAGTGCCACGACCTGCACATTCATTCATTCATATAACAAATTAGATAATGATGTCTGAAAGCGCCCCGCTCCACAATCTAATTTCAGAAGTTTTGCGACGGAACGTTGGTGTATCGTATGCGTGAACGCTCTGATACTTCCCGTCGATTTTCATCTGTTTTTCACTAATTTCTGCTCCATTATATACGTATGAACATATATGTATGTATGTGACAAATAATCTCTTGAATCTTGAAATGTAATTCAATATGGATCAAACTTGAACCATTAGATGTCCGAGACGTCCCAATTCTAACGAGACCTCAACCATGTCCATGGGTTCAGTGCTTGCCGTGTTCCAGACACTCTTAGCCCAAAAAATGCCAAGGAGAATAATAAATCTCAGCAATAACAATATTGGTTAGAGCGGAGATGTTGGTAAACCAGATCAATTAAAAAAAAAAAAATTCAAATTAATTATTGGACTTGTAAAGAAGTCCAAGACAGTCTTATGGATTGCCACTTTAAATTTTTGAATTTATATTTGTATGATTTTTTTTTTTTAACTAAATTCAAGTGATTTAAGTGAAATAATCCTGAGATTTATCATAGCAGAAAGACCTAAACTGTTCCAAATGCATGACACTGCCCTCAAATTGTGCTGTATGATTTTAGCTTTTTCTTATCTTCTTTTTAACATTTGCTTTGACCTACGCAAAAAAATTCAAGTGACATTTAAAGTGTGCCACGGTGCAGCGCTGTAGAACTTTCTTATGTAAGAACTGAAGCCTAAAGAGACGCATTTATTTACATACTGTATGCAGGATTCCTTTGAGAGGTCTGAAGGTTTTGCAGGGACGACCTCTGAATCTTTTGACAAAGGAAATGAGTGCAGCACTTTCTAAGTACACCTTATCTTTACTGCTAACAAAGGTAAAATAACAATGACTCCTACCAACTTTTACTTTTGCAACATCTTAATGTTAGTCAGAGAACAGCATAGATTTACTGTATTAACATTTTTACCTCGATGACAATAATTGAACATTATTTTGGTGATTACTATGGGTGTTTTGACAAGATAGTTTTAGCCTTCAAGATTAGGAAAAGACAACATTTGACTATATCAAGACGATATCTAGTCTTATATCATGATATTGATTTTATATTGATGTATTGCGCAGCCCTATATCATACTCTACATTAGTTATGGCTATTAGTCAGAATGAAATACCAATAAACACGATTTAGCCATGTGTACGACTTCCCATAACCCCATTGTTCCTCTGGTGCCATCTACAATTCCTGCGGCCTCTGGAAAACATCAGCACATGTTGCGGTGCATGCTTCCCTTCCTTAAACTGCAGCGCCGGGCACATCTGAGCACTATTCAGCCCATTCTCTGCTCCAGTCCGCTGGTGCGCTCACTGGCTTAGTACCACAAAGGGCACAAAGCGAAATGTTCAGCTCCAGTGACAGGTGGATTCCAAACATCTCATCTGTAAGCCTCGTTGGGTTTTAAGAATGGTTACTCAATCCCAGCAGCGGAGCGGTATTTGGCAAAGAGACACAGGTGGAGGAATTATGTTGCAGAGACAATAGTTGTAGTCAGTCAGCCGTCCTGCTGGGGGGTCCTCTGCCCTCACACTTAAGCTGCTTTTGAAGCTGCTTTTGCACATGCACCCCGGACAATGTCCGGATAATGCCTTGGCCTGATTATCCGGACATTGCCTGGTGTTACCTTTTCACACATGTAGCAAAAAATGGAGATTGTCTGTGTCAGACACATTTACACTACCTGGAAATAATCAGTTTGCTTTAGACGAGGGGCGAAGCCTGGGTAGACCGTGCAGGAGACAGGACATGTATTTGGACCTATCCACAATATAAACCAGAGAGTGGAAAGGAATAATGAAGAAAGGAGTACGCAGCAGCTACGCTCAGTGCACAAAGGTAAATAACTGGCACATGATAAGAGGCGTCACGAACACGTGACACGCCCACTCGCTCGCTGTGAATGATCCAGACGCAAGATTTTCTGCTCCGTTCACACAACGCTCAATCGCACATTACACAGGCTTTGTACCAGGGTGCTGGCTGGGTAAAGTCTGGATAATTTCTGGGTTGCAGTGCATGTGTGAAAGCAGCTTTAGTATGCGATGCATCTGTCTGGGTCTATATAACGTCCTGTAGGTGTAGGGGGGTGACTCTTAAGCACAGAATGTTCACTTTCTATTCCTTTCTCCACATTATTTATCTATCATCCTTCCGTTTTTTTTTCCTTTTGGTTTCTTTTTTGCTTCATCCTGTTTTTTCATCTTCCCTTTAATTTCTTCTGACTTTCATTGTTTCGCTTCAATTTCTTCTTGCCCTTTTGTTTTATTTATGAAATAAATAACCAATAAATGTCAAATATTTAACATGAGGCCCGATGAAATTCGATAATCTTTTACAGGCACGGCGGTAAAACACTTCTCGACCAGTTGTTCAAATGAGTCCAGTCCAGTGACAAAATGATGTTGTTAATTCTGCAATGCCGTTAGCTGTCATGGCGTCAATACGTTTACACAGCCTCGCAGGTGCCTGTTTCCTTCCACCAGGACAGGTTTTGCTGCTCCAGCGCACCTTTCATGCCCCCAAGAGTGCATTTTGGGACGGTGGCAGACGTTGTCATGGCAACCGTTATGTAACTTCCCCTCTGTTTCCCAGCATGTTTGATTTGTGCCTGAGGGGGAGGAGTCAGTGAAATTCCACTATGGTTCTGATGTTTTTGGTGGGGGCTGGGGGGGTGGGGTGTCGTGGTTTTATAGAAGAGGCAGAGTTTGCTCATGTCTTTAAAAAGGTCATATGTGTTACAGTTACGTTTCCGAGCATTAGATTGGAGCACAAGGAGTTAAGAAATGCAGCTGAAAATATTCACATGGCGAGGTATAAGCGGCCG
Source organism: Zeus faber (assembly GCF_960531495.2). Taxonomy (NCBI): domain Eukaryota; kingdom Metazoa; phylum Chordata; class Actinopteri; order Zeiformes; family Zeidae; genus Zeus; species Zeus faber. Next base: position 10,707,301 of record NC_137208.1, read on the forward strand.
GTCACAGCTCCAGTGAAGCGGACTCTCAAATACCATCCAGTAACATGATGCATGATGTTGTAAAATGTGTTGTGGGGTTTTCTCATGATCCCAAAGAGTTTTGACACTTGGTTAATATGTCACACGTTCATTAAGAAGGAGAAGATATACGTATTGTCTTAGGTCCTGTTACATGTGGTGGGAAACCTATAGTATACTGCCTCCCACTGGATAGTGTGTGATACTGCCTATTGTCAATTTCCTGTCATCTTCTGTTTTATTATTTATCAAAAAAACATGGTTCTCATTTTTGTCTCTTTCCATATATCTTTCTATGTATACCACACATTTGTTCTTCATAGCTTCACTCTTCCTCCTTAGCCACACAAATTGTTCATCTTTTTCATCCACATTTCACTTTCCTTTTCTTTTTTTTTTTCTTTTTTTTTTTTTTTTTTATGACAAAATGACCGAAGAAGAATTTCATGCCTGGCTTATAATCAGAGCACAGTGATCACATGAAAAGCATAAGACAAGAAGAACTAAAACCTGATTTTTCTCTCTCTCTCTCTCTCTCTCTCTCTCTCTCTCTCTGTCTTTAGTACCATCACAGCTTGGGGGAAGGACCATGAGAAGGACGCTTTCGAGCACATCGTGAAGCAGTTCCCCAGCGTGCCGGTGTCCATAGTGAGCGACAGCTACGACATCTACAACGCCTGTGAGAAGATCTGGGGGGAGGACCTGCGGGAGCTGATCGAGAAGCGCAGCGCCGATGCCCCGCTGGTGGTCCGACCCGACTCGGGGAACCCGCTGGACACTGTTCTGAAGGTGGGCCCGCGGGGCAGTCCTCGGTGCACTCGGGCGGCGTGGAAGTGCACTTAAGTGACGTGGTCTCGTCTGCCCGTTTTCTGCTCTCAGGTCTTGGAGATCCTGGGTAAGAAGTTCCCGACGGAGGAGAACTCCAAGGGATACAAAGTTCTGCCTCCCTATTTAAGAGTCATCCAGGGAGACGGAGTGGATATCAACACTTTGCAAGAGGTAGGGAGAACCACAAACACACAATCCAATCCAATTCCAAGCACAAAACAAGTATCATTATAATCATGGGGGAAAATGTAAATTCCCAGTGAGTACATCCCTTACTAAAATAAGTGTTTTTTGACCAAACAAAGAGGGCTTGTTTTGTTTTTTTTCCCCCTATCGACTCCCGATCTGTCTGTAATGGAAGGTCCAATCAGAATGTCACGTCATGTTAAATACTCAAACATCTACTCATTCGCAGACAGGTGCAAGCAAATATTGATGCAGTGCGTGTGTGCGCTTTCCAGATAGTGGAGGGTATGAAGCAGCACAAGTGGTCCATCGAGAACATCGCCTTTGGCTCCGGAGGTGCTCTGCTCCAGAAACTGACCCGAGATCTGCTCAACTGCTCCTTCAAATGCAGCTACGTAGTCACCAATGGACTGGGGGTAAGGGCTGGCAGCATGGAATGAGTAATATATTCACTATATAAACGGATGTACATGTGTCATGGTCTTCATATTTGGAGACATAAAATACAAGGCAGGGCAAGTTTATTTGTATCGCACATCTCAACAACAAGGCAGTTGAAAGTGCTTTACATAAAAACATCAAAAGCACGAAGACAAAGTGCAAAGAAACACATTATAAAAGGACATAGAATGCATAAAGTAAATGAAAACAGAATACAAAGAATGGATCCAGTGCAAGAAATGAATCAAAGAAACCTTGTTTTACACTTTGTTTACAATTATTTTGCCTATTTTCCGAATGGCGTTTTAGCTTGTCGAGGAGATATCCTCGCCCCGGAGAACCGGTCTGGAGGTCTTTGTTGTCTGATATCGCTGTTTCAGATCGGCGAGGCCCATATTATACAGTGCACACAAAGCCACTTGTATTCACATTTCAACAACAAGGCAATTCAAAGTGCTTTCAATAAAACATCATAAGCATCAAGACAAAGTGTAAAAGAAACACATTGTAAATGGAAGAACACATGATAAAGTTAAGAAATAGAATGCATGGAATCAAGTCATAAAAGTGACAGTGCAGTGCAAGAAACTAATATTGGGTTTATTAAAAGGCGGTGGAACAGTACAATGTTCAAGTTCAATGCAACATTAATGCATCATGGGTTGGAATTTTCTGTGGTTTTAGTGTCTTAAACCGAGATTAAAATGACCCGCTTCTGATTTGTCATTGCGATTCGTTGCTCCTCGTGTTCCAGGTCAACGTGTTCAAGGACCCTGTGGCGGACCCCAACAAGAGGTCAAAGAAAGGCCGTCTGTCGCTGCACCGGACACACAGCGGAGACTTCGTCACCCTGGAGGAGGGCAAGGGCGACCTGGAGGAGTATGGAGTGGTGGGTTCAACACACACACACACACACACACACACACACACACACACACACACACACACACACACACACACACACGTAAAGGCATCTGTGTGGAACTTATGTGAACCAATCCTTTTGTCTTCTGCCTTCCCTCTTTTCTGTTCTTCTCGCCAGGATCTACTGCACACAGTTTTCCAGAACGGCAATATTGTGAAGACGTACACGTTCGACGAGGTCAGAGACAATGCCAAGCTGAAAGACAGCGAGCTGAAAGAGCTGCTGCAATGAGCGCCCCTCACCCCGCCCCACGCCACTCATGACCCCCCCCCCCCCCCCCAACACCCTTCACCTTTTGGCCTCGAATGTCACCCAGCGAACGGAGGTAGCGTACACCACTGATAGACCCCCTCCTGCCTGCAACACCCTCCTTCCCTCCCTCCCCCCTTTTAAAAAGCACCCAAGAAAGAGAGCCCAGTTCTGGACAAAATCCCCGGCCCCCAGTTCTGAAGTACTGCTGGTACTATACCCGCAACCAATGCCAAACCAACCAACCCCCCCCCCCCGCCTGAGCGACAGAGAACCTGGGAGAGAGGGGGAGAGTGAGAGAGGGAGGAAGGGGGAGAGAGAGGGAGTGAGAGGGGGAGAGAGAGGTGAAAGGTGTGTGCAGTGTGTTGGGGGAGTTGCACTGAGTGTTCAAAGTTAGGGCAAGAAGAAATGTGACACCACCAGGGAATAATTGTGATAATAACGACGCGGACGGCGTGCCCCTCATCTTGTGGTCAGGTCCAACAACAAAATCTGAACGTAATTACAAGTTCCCCTCGAGTTCTTTGCAAAAGTCGGCTGAATTGCGATGTCATTTTTTTAGTTACAAACGGGTGGGGGGTGGGGTAGTAAACGTTCCTTTTTGCAAATGTATCACCACTGATCCCGAAGCTTTAAACTAGTAAACAGTACTGTGGTGTAAGAAAACAATATCCTTTAATTGTCCCTCGTGAAGCACATTTTACAATTGGCTTTTTTAAATGTGGTTCAACACGCGCTTGCTGATTTATGATTTAGCGGATTTGGGTCATCTGGGTGATTAGCGGTCTTGAAAGCCAATAGTTACCTGATGTGGAGCGCAGAAACGGTCCTCACAGGAATGGAGAAGAATACGTATGTCCAATGTGTCGACGATTTAAATGTGGCTCCCGGGCAGAGATGTAAATGTTAAATGTCGAAGTGTGTGTGTGTGTGTGTGTGTGTGTGTGTGTGTGTGTGTGTGTGTGTGTGTGTGTGTGTGTGTGTGTGTGTGTGTGTGTGTGTGTGTGTGTGTGTGTGTGTGTGTGTGTGTGTGTGTGTGTGTGTGTGTGTGTGCACGCGCGCTCACGCGTGCGCACAGGTGGTTGTAAGTGCACTGATGTTTTCTTCCTTTCAAGGATTGTGTGGTATTCCTTTATGCAAGAGTATTTTGTGATGCGGGTGAGGGGTCGAGGAGGGGGGATTACTTAGCGAAGCCTTTTCCTGGAAAGGAGTAGCGCGGCATTGAACCCAAACCACCAAACCGCTCTGGCTTTTAGAGGAGTCGCCCGTTCACGGGCGGAAAGACGACACGTAAGGGTGGAAATTTATACCCAAGCATCTCCTCAGAATCTCCTGTGGGAAAAGTTGTTGTTTGATCGAAAGGGTAAGGGTGTTTGAGCAGGACCTTGGCCACGTTGCCAAAAAAAAAAAAAAAAAGCTACGCCCTGTGTATCACACTGCCTTAACTCCTGACAAGCGGGGCCGTTTTCCCCACGGAGGATTCCGGAGAAGATACAGTTCACCTCTTGGTATACAACTTTTACGAACCTGCTTCCGAGAAGCTAACGTTTGTTTTTGTGTGATCTATGTCACATATCATTCCAGGCATACCTAGTGATAGTTGGCCCTCTTTTTTTTGTCTTGTTTTGTATTTTTTGGTAAAATGGGGGTTCCAGTAAAGCGCCCTCCTGGAGTTTGTAATCTCCCCCCTTTTTAAACGTTGTTGAGCGTCCATATTCGGTCACAATGTCGCGTTAGTCCTTTTCAGAGGGTGAAGCTCCTGTATTTCTTGTGGCGGAGGTCGGGAAAGGAACTCGGAGGAGTCGGTGACATCACGGGATCAGAAAGACGCATGGTCGGGTGACTTGGATGTCGTTGCACATCAGACCTGAGGCCAATCGGGCCACCGTGCCGACTTGCGTGGTCCCAGGATTGTGTCGCAAACATGGATTCATCGATTGGCATTTAGCTTTTAACATGTAGACAGACGGGACAAAGTTTATTTGTCAGGAGATCGGTCCCGATGAACATGCGTGGATTTTAATTGAATACACTTTCCCTCATTTTGCACTAAGGAGTTTCAGTGGAGCGATTGGGTGTGCCTTGCCCCAGGGTGGCTTGGTGTGGGGGGGGGGGGGGGGGGAGAGGAAACACAGTTTTGGCCCATGCGCATTCCTTTTACTGTAGTTAGAAAACGGACACAAACTAGTCGTCAGCCGCCTAGCCTTTAATGTTTTTCAGGCGAGAATCTTGTGACGTCACCAACTCCTGCTTGTGTCTCGAAGCTGGTAAACAATACAACCCCACCACATGTTGCGAACATTTTTGGCAACACTACTGTTATTTTTTTCCTCCTTGGTCCTTAATTATTTTTTCCTTTACTTCACCGGTATGTCCCTAAACATATGTCAATATTTGTCAAAACGTTTGTCATCTGTCAGTTTTGTTTTGGGCGACAAAGTAGTCGTCTGTATTTTTGTCGGTTGCATTTTAGTACAAGCTTTTTGATTTTAGTATTTTGATACTGTCTTGGTTCTTACCTCAGAAAAAAAAATATTATTTTGTATGACAAATGGTGTAGAAAAAGAAACAATGCCAGAAATATTGCAGTAAATATCCTCATTTACAAATGTTGTGGCCAAACTGCCTTCTTACGTACGTGTACATAAACTTACGTGTTTGACTGAAGGAAGAGGGGGCAGGTGGGGGGACGACCACACTAGATAATATAACTATAATTATTATTTTTGCCTAAATGACCATTTTGTACCAACATGAAAACAAAATATCCAAAACAGTTTGCGTGAACTGGCAGTGCGACTGATTATTTTTGTGTGTGTGTGAGACAGTATATCTTCAAGCTTTTATTTGTAGGGGGGTTTGTGAGGTGCACTTGTGTGTTGGCTGAATAACAATATGTGAATAGTTTTTGGTTTTTTTTCCTCGTTGTTGTTGTTTTACCTATATCTGTATATGTTGTTTTCTCCCCCAAATTCTCTCCCAACGCGACTGATGTTTTAACTAACATAACTGTTGCTATATTGTCAACAATACATCGATTAAAGGTCCCACCCTGTCAATTTGAAATGTGATTCATTTGAAATTAGCTGTACGGTGATTTTCTTTTCTTTTTTTTCCAACCTGCTGAAATTGAGATTGAATTGATATTTTTAAATGCGCAAAAAAGAACAAAAACAAATATTTCTCCCATCTGCAATTAAATAATGGAGAAGAAGAATCTTTTAATTGTCACGCAACACACCACACTACAACACATGCATACACATGCACATGCTTTGGATGGTGGCCGGTGAAACGAGGCCTCTGCGTTTGACCCATCCTGGCTTGTCCTTCCTCCGGGGGGGGGGGGGCAGCCAGGAGCAGTGGGCAGCATTCATGGACGCGCCCGGGGGACCTGGTAGCAGGTGTCCATCGCTGGTCAGACGATGGTGTTGTGCATGTTTTTGGTGGGGGTCCTTACTGACGTGAGGTGGAGGGAACCCCACGTGAGCACGGGGAGAACATGCAAACCCCCCCACACAGAAAGGCTCCTTTTTTGGAGGGGGGGGGGATAACCCGCCCGGAAGCATTCCTCGCGTAAACCGTTTAGCAAATAAATATCGAATCGTTTATATGTAATTGAATAACTTTCACCAACACTTTTTCAAACTCAATTGCAATTGTATCCCAATTGCACACACACACACACACACACACACACAGACGGCTTGATCTGATTAATGTTCATGGAAATAGTGTTTGTCTGTGGGGGTTAGTTTTACCCACTCTGCTACCCCAATCCGGTCCGCGGGCCCTATCTTGGCCCACCCCTTGGTATTAAAAGTCATATGACTGAGTCAGCACCAAAGACCCATTGAAGGGACCGGAGGTGAACGGTTCCACTCTTTTTTTTGAGATTCGGTGCCTGGCGAGCCACTCGGTAAAAAGGAGTCGTTCAACGTCGTTGATTTGTTTCGGTCGGTGTAGTGCGCGGTTAAGCGGGGAGGTGGTGGGGGGGGGGGGCGTCCTTCGAAATGATTTATTTCGTCGGAATGCACCTTTTATTGTTATTACTTTTTTGGGGGGTTTTTGCAGTTTGATTAAGTAAAATGCAGTCGGGCGAGTCGGAAGACGCTCTTGCCCCCCGTTCGCCGAGCGGAAACCCCCAAGGGGGAGGCGGCTCGCCCGGGCGCGTTGCCGGTTTTCGTGCCTCGGACCCGAGTCTCCCCGGTCGGCGCACGCATCGGTACCCCAGGCCCCAGCCGCGAACGATTCGAACGGACGACTTGTGTCGACGAATGACTCCCGACTCCCGAGTCATTAAAAAAAAAAAACCCCAAAAACGGCCCTGTTCGCGTCGACCGAATCGTCCGCTTCCGCGCTCCCGCTGATGCCCCCGCAACATCAGCGCGAGGAGAACCGCCCGTGGGACCGACTCGAACCTTCCGACTCGTCCGAGCAAACGGTCGCTCTGAGCGGCTTTTCATCCGCGGCCGCCGCACGTCGAAGGTCGTCGCAGGGATTCTCCGGAGCCCCTTTGGGAGTCTCGCCACGTCCCGCGGCGCCGCCTCCCGTTATTCGCGGTCGCCGTCCACATCTGCACGGGAAAAGTCGCGCCGGCGAGGTCGACTCCCCTCCCCCGCGCCGAGCCGAACCGAGCCACCGCCGCTTCCCGGAGACAGAGCAGGATGACCGGACTCCGACTCAACCTGGCCCCGCTGAAGGAGCCGCTGGGTTTCGTCAAACTTGTGGAGTGGGTGAGTGTCATAGTGTGTGTGTGTGTGTGTGTGTGTGTGTGTGTGTGTGCGTGCGTGTGTGTGTGTGAATAACTCCAGTTTGTCATTACAAATGATTGAAAAACAAACTGTGGACTTGCTTCCATCTTGAAAAGTGTGCTTTTTCAAGATTCAAGATTTTTTATTTGTCACATACATGTGCATACTTTCAGACGTATATGCAGTGAAATGTAATAATGTGATAATGTAATCATGTAATTTTTTGTTTATTCAACGCCATTCACGGCGGGAGGCCTTGTTGTCCTCATGCAGTCACCGAGTTTTATTTGGTGGGGTGTTAAACTTGAAAATAAATAAATATATATATATATGAGAGAGAGAGAGGGGGGGTATATATTAAAAAAAAAAATGCATCTATATTCCATAAAACCACGACACAGGCCTCACAAACCTAACCCTTAAAAAATGAGAAAGTGACAGTTACATCATGTCTTTATTTTATTTAAAGGTACAGTACGCTTTGTTGTAATAATTTCACACTCCTCTGGTACAGCGAACACCCGGTGGGCACTCCACCGCTGTTGCTACACCTGTACCGTCCAGTGGGATCCAGTACACCAGCTCTGCTCCGTGAATGCCTTCTACCTTCTTATGAAGTCGATACTGTGGGGTGCAGGTTTTTTTTTTGTTTTTTTTTGTCCAGGTGGGGTCGGGGATGTGTAAATGCAACGGTACAGTGGTACCGCGACGTACGACTGCGTCTACTTACGACTAACCCAGGATAGGAGCGGCACTAATCGCGAAAAAAATTTGTATCGACTTGCGACCGACTGCTCCAAGCTACGAGCGTGGGAATTTGCAGGTGGCGCGTCGGCGGCCGGTCAGCAGTCAGTCGGCGGGCGACCTACATCGTCTGTGGACGTAGTTCGCGGCTTATCCACATTTTTTTCATATTTACTGTGTTTGTGCTGTGTATTTTGTTTATTTTCACCCTTCATGATGAGTCCTAAGAAGAAGAATGATGGGGAAAAAGAAAAAGGCAATGACTCCCATTGAAACTAAGAAGGAAATCATAGAAAAATATGATGTGTATATGGGAAAAATTGCTTCGACACACGACTGTTTTAACATACGACCGTTCTTATAGAACCAATTACAGTCGTAAGTCGAGGTACCACTGTATTGTGACGTTGTCCGGGCGGGAGAAGAAGCCGGTGGCGGTGGGTGTCGCTCGCCGGCGTTCGTTGTTCCCTCCAGATCATTGGCCAGGCCGTAATGTCCCCGTAGAGCTGTGCACAACACCTCCAAAGACTTCTCCCTCCGTCCCCTTTTCCCGCGGGATTTAGAACCCGCCCGCCGTACAACACGTTCTAACAACCGTAACGAGTCCCCGACCCGTGCGGGGTCATTACAGTATGTTTGTGACTGAATGTGGTGTTGTACTGAACTACGTTATATTGAGGTGTTTCAAAAAAATGTTGTCCTCCCCATTGACATACATGAAGGGGACAGAATATTAGAAACATCTCTGAATTAAATGCGGCTCGGTACAACGCCACCACCAACAATGACCTTGATGCTAAAAGAATGAATTAACTCTACTATGACAGCGTAAAAAAAACCTGAACATTATTGGCAACATAAAGCAGAATTCATGGCTGTGCTGGTGTATTGTATTACATGGGATTGTACAGGTGTACCTAATAAAGTGCACACTGAGTGTATGTGGTTTATTATACTTTAGATCAGTGGTTCTCAAACCTCCTTCAAGGGCTTCCAGGGGGTCCCCAGCTCACTTAGCGGACCGAGACACCGTTCAGCCCCGTAACGATCCCCTCGTTGTTTTCATTGGGACTTCTGCATAGCGGGGTCCGGTCAAAATTGCACCCGTCGTTGGCAAAGTGCTACTCTAACCCAAATAGTCCAAAAAGAGCGGTGCCCACAAACTACCTTGAAGGACTCCCAAACACGTTTGTGATAACACGCTGGGAGGGTGCAATTTGTCAGTTCTCTGTAAATGCCAAAAATAAGTGATGGAAAAGATCATTTCCGCATTCAAAGTGTCAGCCGGATGGCTTCTTTCAACGATACACTAAAATTGCTGCAATGTATCTTCCAACCACTAGTCGCAGGGGGTAACAATGCGGGCGGAGAAGAAGCAGCCACCCTGAAAGATATCAAGAAGCCATTTGACACTTTTGAATGTTATTCGACACAAACAAATCACAGGTCTTCCCCGATCGGGGTCTCGGGGACCAAATCTTCATCGTCCGGGGGCTAACGCCTGTCAAATTGAGGGTCCCGCAGGAGAACCTTGTTGAGGCCTAATCGAGGGTCCTTGGGATGTTGAAAATCGCTGCCGTGGAACATAGACCCGATGCAGGTCCAATGATCTTCATCTTGGGAGCCTTTTGGCCTGTCCTACGAACGCCCGACACGGTTATACATTAATGCTTTGCTCACAAATTATTTACCGTCAAGTGACCGCGTTGTCTTTGCGGTTCGCAGAATGGAGCATTTGCCGTCCTCACAGGCAGAGTGAGAATTATACAGTGACAATCGGGGGAGGGGGAGGGTGGTAAACCAGTGACAGACAATGTACGCATTCCTGTTATGCACGGTTACACACGGGCCGTTTTTTTTTTTGCTTCATTCAATTCGAATACGGGGGTAAAAAAAAAAAATACATCTACAATAAAAAAAAAGAAATACGCACTGTATTTATTTGCTTTGCTTGGGGGAAGAAGATTGCTCTGATCTGAACTGCGGATCGCACCCTCCGCTGCTCCAGCTGGAGCTGCCCCAGCTTGCCTGCGTCCACCACGGAGCGCCATGCTCAGCATAATGATATGGTCGACTTTAGGACTGTCTGAAATCCTATTACAAGATTCTTCCAGGCATGAATATGGTAAATATATTGTAATGTTTAGGAGTACAGGTAAGACCTGTAAGAGCCCCCCCCCCCCCCCTGTTGTTTTTACCTCTTTTGGGTTGGTCCAAGTCTTAATTATGGGGTCAGACCCCCCCCCCCAACCCCCCCGTAATTTGACCTATGCTCAAAGGGAACCAAACAGTTTAATTACATAGCCCTTTGGCTGTAAAATATTAACATTTTGGACTGTGGTGGGGGCGGGGGGAATTACAAGTGTAGCCCTACTGAGTCATTAACATCGGTTTTCAATTTGTTTCTCGAACGCTGTCCACAGAAGAGGGAGGAGGGAACGCCAGGTTTCCTACGTTCTTCTCCTGAGAACATTTCCCAGAGGAAAAGTCCATTAAGCCGTTTTGTGTCCTGGATATGTGGGTCAAAGGAATCCAGTGTGGGCCTCGCAGCAGATAACCGAGTTACATGGCCTTTCTCTGCCGTTCCCTCTCTGAACATTCTTTAATACACACACACACACACACACACACACACACACACACACACACACACACACACGATACACACCAGAGATTCATAGACATATTTCAGGCATCTGACGTGTGTGTGTGTGTGTGTGTGTGTGTGTGTGTGAAAGAATGTTCAGAAAGGGAACGGCAGAGAGAGGCTGTGTAACTCGGTCACTTTAAGCTGTGACTTTACCACATGAATAAAACCAATAAAATGTGTTAATTTTCTGCTTACCGAGTCGGTTTTCTAGGTCGGCTTTAGAATTTGAGTGTCATCTATCCTCTATTCCAAACTGTATTCATAAAATTCGACTTAAAGACTTATTTATGGTTCATGTGTGTAACAGGCAATAGCAAATTAAGCAAAAAAAATACAAATCTAAAACAATTCCGTTATTGTACAATGTAGCACATTGCTGACATCTTGTGATATAAGTGATCAATTGGTGGAATTTAACTATTCGTCATTTAGGTGGGGACCCCCTTGGATCGTCTTGAACACACTGAACGGCTTGATATCTGATCTCGCCGTGACTCAGAGACCCCCAAATTCGTGGTGTGACAATCGGGAACATTTCTGGTAGCTCCACAAAGTGTGCACCGTCGCTAGAAAAACAGGAAGTGCCAGCCATTGGCATCTGGAGAAACATCTGGAGGGAGGCCTGTGTGTGTGTGTGTGTGTGTGTGTGTGTGTGTGTGTGTGTGTGTGTGTGTGTGTGTGTGTGTGTGTGTGTGTGTGTGTGTGTGTGTGTGTGTGTGTGTGTGTGTGTGTGTGTGTGTGTGGTATCTGTGGTGCACGACTCAGCCGCCCTGTACCGAGCATTCTTGAGTTATGGCTGACTCGCTCTTTCCCATATCAGAAATCACAGTTGTGCTGATGAGACAGAACTGGCAGTGTCAGTAAATAGGATTTCTTCAGTGCTAGAAAAATTGTTTGAAGCTTTGCAACATCGCAAACGCCAAATTCTGTCCCAACTGTTGGAAAGGGACATGTCATATGTTGTCAGTGTCAGAGCAGTTAATCTGACCTCGTTAGCATCGCAGACTTTTTTGTGACATTCTGAAATTTAAATTTATTGGTAATCAGTGTTTCCCCTAGGATGGAATTTTTTGGGTTTTTTTCCGCACGTTTGCATTGGTGTTTTTTAAAGGGAATCCTATCCAAATAATATGTTTGAGTGGGCTCATGTAAGCCAATTCCTAACTTGGGCACTTGTTCCAAAGTTAAAAAAAAATAATAATAATTAAAGAGATTGATGGCTTTCGCGTGTCATGTGGTGGTCCTCGCACATAGTAAGGCCCGCCTCCAGGAAGAAGAATAGGTGCATAAGGAATACCTACTATCTTTGGGAATACTTTAAGTAATACGTTTCAAGATGGATCTTACCTCCGACCGTGTGAGAGTAGCATCTATGTGAAAGAGAAGTTCCCAGGTAGGACAACGTATCTTCAACCACTCAGCCCACGACGACAAACTTGCACCCTCAGTGGAGGTGGAGGCCTTCCTCAACATCATAAACGAAGGGCTGTCCAAGGACGCTAATAGTAGAGTGGCTCCCCTCCAATTCCGCAAGCCCAGACCGCGTCTTCCCAGCTTCTCAACCACTTTGTCACTTCACCCGACTCTAACGAAGAAGCCAGAATTGAACTTGATAAAGAAAGACTTTAGCAGTGGGCACGCTGAACCAGCGGCCCTGCTGAAAGATGGTGGAGAGCGCTGGTATCTACCAAGCTTTGGAAACAACTATCCCCAGAGACCAGGGCAGGGTCCAGGGTCACACCAGGGACCAGACCTAAATAACAGCCTGCTCGGGGTCCTAGTTCGCTTCAGGACTGAGCCAGTTGCGATCAAGATCAACATTCAGCAGATGTTCCATTGCTTCCTGGTCAGGGAGGATCCCTGTGACTACCTTGGCTTCCTGTGGTTTTGCGACCACCATCTGGACGATGGGGTGACAGACTTTTGGATGAAGGTCCACGTGTTCGGCAATCGCCCATCCACCTCCATCTGTAGACTGCAGAGGACGACCATAGGAGTATGGGGTCAGTACGTTGTACGACACTTCTATGTAGACAACTGGTTGAAGTCATTCGCCGACGCAACCACCGTGCTGAAAAGAGCTCAGGACATGCTGGCCCAGTCCAGCCTCAGACTCCACAAGATTGCATCCAACAGCCCAGATGTCATGAGAGCTTTCCCAGGGGAAGACCTCGCCATGGGTTTACAAGACCTCAACTTCGATCAGGAAACCCCCCCCCCCCATGCAATGCAGTCTGGGGCTCGGATGGGACCCACTTCGCGTTCCATGTAGCAGCTAACAGAAAACCTTTCACACAGCACGGTGTGCTTTGGACCGTCAACAGTCTATTCCACCCTCTCTAGAATGCTCCGCTACTGTCAGCATTCATGGCCCCCCTATCCTGAGAGAACTTACTACCGCTGGTGACTAATGGGACACCCCGCTACTGGACGAGCAAAGCAGAGAGTCCAGCACATCGGACTGTCCGCACAGGCAAGCCAATGGCACTACATTCCCACCGTTCAAACCCACTTTGTGGGCTCCTGCAAAGAGCTCCAGATAGACTCCAACGGCCCTGACAGCCAGCAAGTTGAGAACTACCTGAGAGAGCATGGATGCACGTGGCAGTTCAATCCCCCACACTCTTGGCATTTGGGCAGCAGCTGGGAGCGGAAAATCGGAGTCAAGCACCGTATATTGGATGCCATGCCCCTCAAACATGGAACCGAAAGCTGACCCATGATGTCCTCACAACATTCATGGCGGAAGTCATAGTGATGGTTAATGCCAGGCCGTAAACATCAGTTTCCATAGACCCAGAGCACCCCACCATTCTCACTCCAGCTAAGCTGCTTACCAAGAAGGTTGGTGCACCCCTGTTACGTCCAAGTCAATTCAATTAGAGGGAGCTCCTCAGACGTCAGTGGCAACAAATGGTGTTTATTTCACAGATATGTGTTGACTTGCATATTCCTATCAAATGATGCGTACGACGTTTGCTGTAATATTACTTTGCGCTACTCATGTGAAGTCACGGGACTGTTTTCCCCGAATTATAATCTCCGAATTATAATCTTTTTATTTTTATAAACCTGAATTTATAATCCTGAACCTGTGATCAGCATTGCTTACTTAATTGCTGACATCTACCCGATGCTTGTTGTTTTAGTCATCCTGCTGACATTATCAGGTGAATGCAAAGTTTCTTGGTTTCTTTACTCACAGGTGTGTTAATTGACCTGGATATGAAGTGTCCATAGCACAATAATACAATGTTAGTTTCTAAAGAGATAAGACTCTCCTCTTCTCTCCTCTATTCTGGCATCAACTGAGAAGGATGTCTCTGACCAGAGTTACTATAAATGTTTGGGTTGCTGTTGAATAAATTGCCAAGGTTGAAGAAATAAAATCAACATTGTTTGAAAGCTGTACTAACACGCCAGCTCGCTGGCCAGTTCCGAGTTTTAACCTAGCCAACAAAACTAACAAATTGAACCCAAATTAAAGGTATTCAAGGTTGCAGATTTCGCAGGTCTTCCAACAATAATTTCGGCTCGGATCATGTTTGCCCAAAGAATGACATGATTCAAAGCCTGGTGTATTCCAAGATGTAACCGTAACCAGCTGTGAATCGTGTGTTGAAGTTTGTACTCGAGTATTAGTCCCACAACTAAAACTAACGTGCACGTTGAAGTCATTTGTCTTCAATATTTCCAAAGTGAATAGCTTCAATTAGCTGAATCATGTCACATAACTGTTAAACAACGGGAACAACGTTGTAATAAGGTCTTGGTTGAAAAATGATCTTCTTTGCCACAACTACATTGTCTTTCAAAGAAATGTTTCACTTTGGCTCGAAGTTTTCCACTAAGCTTGTTGTTTTTGTTTTGATGCTGTTACCCTACAGCAGAGTATTATTTTCCCGTCTCGGTTTCAACCGTTGACTCTCTGTTTCTCTTTCCTTTCCCCCTCCAAAACAGCTCACAGCCATATTTGCCTTTGGGAGCTGCGGCGGGTTCTCGGGGAGGAACGTCATCTCTCTGTTCTGCGGCGATGGGAGGAATCAAACCCTGAACGCCACCTTCCACTACCCCTTCAGGTACGGGCCGATCTCACGCGATCCGGTCGACCCGAAATCGGTCTCAACTTATGTCCACAAACCTTGAAACGCAGCATTATAAAACAATCGGCAGACGGGGGCGTAGATGGAATAAATGCACAATGAGTAATGTCATGAATGATGGTAGGAAATGTTGCTACTACTACCATCTTATTTTATCTCATTTTATTGATGATTGCTCCATTTTTAGCAGCTACATTTGAAAACATTGAGCAAGCAACAGTTTAAATTTGATTCAAAATTCTGTGATGCTGTTAAGATGATGTTTTTTTTGTAGTTTTCATTAAGGCAAAGTAGGCAAAATGACAATTAAATTTGCAATCGACTCCATCGATCGCCAAATGACATTAAGGACAGGCGTTTATTTTTTTTTATCCGCCAGGAGAAATCTGAGCATCCAAACGGTGTACCGTGTAGGTGCAGTGCACAGTGTTCTGAAACGGATCACGGGAGCGGGGTGGGAACGAGAGGGGACGGAGTGAGAAAACCGCTCTGGCCCTCCCCGCTCAGAGCTGTTTTGAGCCCCTTTCACACATAGTTCCCGGTAAATTGCAGGGAAAACCTTTCCGGCACTGCTAGTGAGTTTCACGATTCACACATGCAGCTACAATCCAGAACATTTCCATCTTCTGCCTTTTCACACATGCCATGATAATGTCCGAATAGATGGGGCAAGGGACAGTCCAGCAGAAGTCACCCGGTGCGGTCCCGGTCCGCATGTGCGGGAGAGCGACAGACGGAGCTGCAGCGCACGCAGCTCATTCACTTGCGCGCACAAAGAGGATGTATGTGTATGTAGCACGCATATAAAAATAAATATGCCCATGAAATAAATCCTGACATAAGTAGATGAGGCAATAAATATATCAATACATTTAAATATAAGCCAGACTGACAGGGCGGCGGCAGTGGTGCACCCGAGCCCCCAGGCACAGCGGCTGAGGTGGGATCTTTCGTCCTGATTCATGGGATCTTTCATTGCGCCGTGGGGCTTCGTGAGAGCCTCCTGTCTGTTTTAAACACCAAGGTCTGCAGTGGCAAAGAGGAATCAGAATTGGAGTTCCGTCCCATTACCAAAAACAACCCTGTGTCCCCCCACTGTCCCATGCCGCGTCACGCACGTCTACCCGTTGCTTTCCGTTGCTATGGGACTTAATTGAGTAAAATCACAATGTTTTTGTGTGAATTAATAATACTTAATAAATCCTGCACTTCTGTTATGGGGGAGACTGCATTTGCCCCATTACATTCTATTAAATACCACCATAGTCCCAAATAAATTCAATTGTTTAATGTTTGCATTGGACTGAAATTGCACTGTGAGATATGTTTGTAATGCATGTCAGATAGTATATAGTTGAAGTTTAAAAGTTAGTAGTAATTCTCCTCCTGTATAAAATGTCAATACATCGATATAAAATTGTATTTTAAGCCAAAATCTGATTTTTTTTTTTCATATTTTCTCTTTCAGCAGTAACATCAACAAACCAGTTTAAGGATCTATGTGATGTATCTTGTGTTGGTACAGGTTAAGCCAGGTGCCGCTCGTGGAGGGAAACACCACTCTCTGCAACCACTCTGTCAGCACCACCCATCTGGTGGGAGACTCCGCCTCCTCGGCGGAGTTCTTTGTGGGAGTGGCCGTCCTCTGTTTCCTATACAGCATGGTGGCCCTGCTGGTCTACCTCGGCTATATGCACGTGTATAAGGACTCCGACTTTGGACCCATATTTGTGAGTAGTGACACGAATCACTTTAGGAACGTTACTACGATGAAGATTCCATCTTTTTTGATTCTGTAAAAACAATTGCATCCAAGCAGACCTAATGCTAGCTCATCAGCCGGGTCCCAAGGGAGTTTTCCACTGCATTCTATGTTGGGAATGGCATACTAGCTACTATCATCCGAGGGCCACTAACGGGTAGGATCCGACCGTTGGATGCGTTTTTCGGATTATCTGTAAATCGGGCTTTAGAGCCGTGATTCCCAACCGGAGATCTCCGACTCCCACAGGAGGTCGTCAGAGATCACAGGAGGGGTCTCGAAGCCTCGGACGATTTGGCTCTGTGTCGCCCCCCCAGGACTTTGCGGTGACGGCGGTCCTGGCCTTCCTGTGGCTGGTGTGCTCCTCGGCGTGGGCCAAGGGGCTGCAGAACGTGAAGGACGCCACGGGCGACGAGGGCATCGGCTCCACGCTCGGGCTCTGCAGGCTGGGCGACGTCACCTGCCAGGTCACCGAGTTCGCCAACATGCGCACGCTCAACATCTCCGTGGTGAGCAAATGCCTCCATTGTGGTTCCGCGTACCGCACGAGCTATCTCACTTCTCACTTCTCACTATATTTATTTGGGTGAAGGTGAACTTTCATTACACACCTGCCGAGAAGAAGGTCGAAGGCCAAAAGCTTTCAATGGATGATTTTTTTTTTTTTTTCCCTTTTCACTTAAGTCTTTTTTTTTTTTTTTTATGTACTTTTAGGTGTTTGGCTACCTCAACATGTTCGTGTGGGCAGGCAACGCCTGGTTTGTCTACAAGGAGACGCGCTGGCACTCCCAGAGATACAGCGGGCAACCTGGACCTGGAAGAGCCCAGGTTCCTGCACCCATCTAACTTGATACACACACACACACGCACACACACACACACACACACACACACACACACACACACACACACACACACACACACAGACAGAATACATGTACATGCACACACATAAGCCCCTTTGCCACCTGCACTGAAAGCCGTAAATCTTCGGTAATGTTCCTAAAAGTAGAAGTGTTCCTTAAAGTAGAATAATTTCCGGGAAAATGCCAGTACGGCGGTGAATGGAAGTGTGCGGGAATGGAAGCATCAGATTTCCGTAAAGTAGGGGAGCCAAATCCAAATAAAGTGCAAATAGCGTTTTTTTACAAATATTTATTTTGTACAAATATTTCACATTTGTTTTCGGGAAGAAAGAAAAAAAACATTCGGGGGGAAAAATGGCGAGTCCGAACCGCCGAGCTCGGCTGCGAAGATGAGGAACTGAAAGACTTCCAGTCTCCGCGAAGACAGGCCTTTACAGTTCATTCTTAAATTGTATTATTTTTCTTCTTAAAAATGCCACTCAGACCTAAGACGTGTCTTTTACAGTTGGGAGTGCGGCGCGGGGACATCGGGCAGGAGGGAGCGAGCGGACGGGGAGAGGTAGAACGGGTGGAGAACGTTCCTTCTCCGGAGGCAGAGAGTGTAGCACAGGTTGAAAATGATCACGCTGATTTAATAACTTTGATTTGAGGGTTATTGCGTCCCGGGGGTTCTGTCCCCGCTCCGTCAGCGGAGGGAAGCAAATCCGTCCGGGGGAGACGGGGAGGTGGAAACTGAGGTGCTGGTCTCTGAGAGACAGGGAAATAAAAAAAATAAAAATAAAATAAAAACGATTCAGAATGTATGTCCATTGGAGACCGATTGTCCAAACGACCGCATCTACACTGGACATAACGTACCAACTCTTATCCATTACGTACTGTATCCGTCACATCTAATCTAATGTGGGAACAGACTCCATGCGGAACTTCTACATAAGAGTCCAACATGGGAACTACTGCCTTTGCATGATATTTTTTATACACGGATTCCATGTGGGAAAGGGGCTTAACATAGACGGACACACAAAGTGACACAATAGGAAACACACCACAACAAAAAACAAATTCACATTTAACGCACATGCACGTGCAAAGGCACCGGCAGACACACGGACACCCACTACACACACTTTATCTGTGCTACATCGGTACTACAGTAGCTGTGGCCTTTCCAATAACCTATCGGCGAACGCTCCGTTTCCCAGATGTCTGAAGCTGTGTAATCGGGCTGTCACCTTTTGACATTTGCAAGCATGTGATTGTGCAATCTAACAATTGTACAAAATGATCGCGATGTGCACAAATGATCGCAATCAGCCCATTAAGTAATAACTGTGACAGCTGTACTGTACTGCTCCACACTAAACGTGCATTTTCTTAAGCATCAAGTTGTTACACCGCCCCTCGTTTTATTCGGGGTTGAACACAAATGCGCTCTTTTTTTCTTCCCGATATTGTTTCCCCAATTAATTTTCTTTCTCCTGCCGCCTTTATTCTCGTAATAAATTGTTTTCTATGAGGAGAGAAGCCACCGTGGATCTCTACATGCACCCTTTCCATACCTGTGCCTTAGCTAAACCGATGCATTTTGCCTGCGTTTCCCACAAGCTTCTGCTTCAGAAGGCGGCGTAGTGACAGGCAAGCTCACAGCGTGGCTTTGGGCCGCAGCGACTGTGGCCTCCCGCCGCAGTCGGGCTCCAAAACAAGGCCCCCCGGTCGTATGTCTCATCAAGGGTGGGGGACCAGTTTTTTATTTTCTTCAGTTTGTTTCTTTGGCCCGGGGCTGAAACAGATTACGAATCCTCGCTGTGCGGTGACGCTCAAGCTCGTTCTGTCGGTTTTCAGGTGGGATCTGGTACAGATGAATAGAAGGTACTCTGGCAATGTCCCTTTCGTTTCTCAGGGACCAAGACCTTACGAGGATTCAATTTAGGAAGAAGGCTCGTGTTAAAAAAAAGTATTATTTTTTTTTAATAGAGTTCACTGTGATGCCTTGTAAGTGACCTGTTTTCTTAGTGTAAGCCTAAACACGCCTTAGGTGTATCATAATCACATAACAAAGTCACCTGCCTTTCATATATTTTATGCACAATGAGCAATAATTAAAAATATGTTTTCCCCCAAAGAGGTTAGCATTTAGAGAGATGAAGGATTCCTCCAAAATTAACTTTTTGGATATATCAGGTCCTGAGTGTCCCTAGACATTTTTTACATTTAAGTTTGCATTATTTTCCATCGCGCCCTTTATTGAGGTAAATGGTCAATAATAAACACTTGCCAAAGCAACGCGTTTTATATTCACTTCTTTGGACATGTATAATATCAAGTTACTCTAAATGTTGAAATTCCATTTATTTAGGAAACCAAATAATGAACAGTACCCTGGCTTTGGAAACTGTGCACGTTTGTTTTTTGTATTTTTTAAAAATCGATCAGATCGTTTTGTTTCACAGTCAATGTGGGAGCATGCTGTGTGTCCAAGGCCAAAGTTTGAACAGAGATCAACCAAGGTGTACTGGTTATACCTCTGCTTTTGTAATCGCTGTCCAAACCAACCATAGCTTTCTGAGTCATTTAACCCGCCAAGCTGTTATTATTATCCCAGAGAAGGGCATTTTGCCTCTCTGGTGTGTGTGAAAATATGAACTTTTTGCTGTTTTTCCAATTAAAATGATTTTTACATCAATCGCCCTCTTTTGTGTGTTTGTGTGTGTGTGTGCTTGGAATGCACCCCAGCACACTCCTGATTGCATTCCTCCTTTTCTTCCTCATTTACTGCCAAAACTATGACAGGAAGAGGCCACGTGCCCAATCGCTGTTCCAGTTTTCCTGGACCTAATTAACTCAGTTTTTCAATACATGTTGTCGTCCAGTGTTTATGTTTTTGTGTAAATGTTGTTTGGTTCTGTGTTTAATTGTCTCACCCCCTGGTGATTCTCCCCCTCTTGGAGTAGTGATCAGTTTTTTATAGACCCAAACATGATAAATAGTTCTCCAAAGACGGGGGTTGGTGGTGGTTCTCGTTAACCAAAAAGCTGTGCTCTTGTCATCCTACAGGTTGTCCACAGGACAGAGTTATTGCAGCAGTTTTTGATGATTTAAGAATTAATTAAGAGTTTCATTGCAGGTTGAGGAGTTGAACTCCACTTGCAGAGGATTACTCTGTCCTAGATGCAATGGCATACAAATACTTCATGTTGTATGCCCAGCATGCTGACAGCACAGGTAAAAAAAAAAAAAAAAAAAAAGATGTGCAAGTTTGTGTAAAATTATATAAAACCATTGAGTGTAGAAAATACAAATTTAGAATCTTCCGTCGATAGTGATTCCCATTTTTCTCACTCCATGTATTTGCTTATCTGAAATATAAATTAGTTATTAGTTGATATGAATAAATCTGTAATAAAATAAAAATAAAAAAATCAATTTTAACCTGGCATCCCCTGCTGGGTGTATTTTACCAAAAAGGCGAGCCAGTTCAAATGTATTATGTGGGAAGACCTTAAGTTATAAAAAAAAAAAAAAAAAATTCGGAACTTTGTGGTAGAAAGTCAACAGAATGATCCTAACTTCAGGAGAGAATGTGTCCTGTGACCTCACCGAGCAAACAGACGCAGCTTTACGTGCTGGAATGCGGCTTTATTATGGAACGTTTGTGCCCAATCTCGAGTGCGTGGTCTGCGCAAAAAAAAAAGTCTGTGCAGGGAAAAGAGATGCAAAATGGAACAGGGGATTCAATTAAAAGTTAAGTAAAGACTGCTGTGTCTGGGTGTCTCCTCTTTTATGGCCTCTCCTTCCGAGAAACTGAGGTCACACCATCTACACTTGAAAACCGATCGCGTGTCTACATCGTGGTAAAGCCACAAAGGTTGAAGGCCATCAGTATAAAGCAATGCATGCATATTGCGTATAGGGTGACCACAGTTTCAAACCCCCAAACTGGGACTCTGGTTTGATTATGCGGTCACCCTATGACCATGGTGATAAAAAGTTTGTTAGTCCATGCAGATTTCTTAACCACTTTCAGGGGAAAAATAATTACAGTACAACAAGGTAATAATAAAAAAGTAGCCGTGCTCTTTTTATTTACATGTTTTTGAACCCAAGCTTTGTTCAGTGTCCTTATCTGTAGTTTGTAAGTCGACACAAACTAAGGACATGCCAACTTAAAACAATCTGATTATCGTAAACGGAGGAAAGACATGATTACACGAGAGCATTTTGATTGGTTAGGATATACTCATGATACAAAGCTACCCATTTCTCCACTCCATAAAAGATGACGGAAGTAAATCCCTGCACCAAATACAGTTTATAAAAAAAAAAAAAAAAATCACAAGTTAAGAATTATTTATTTTCCATAAGAGAAAAGTCTCCAGTTTTTAAGTCTCTAATCGCTGTCATCAGAGCCGCGGTTGGACGTCTCATTGTTGGAGGCCTCCGGTTCCGAGCCGTTGTCGGAGCGGCGCGGGGACCCCTCGTTGTCCGATGCGGCGTCGGACCCCTTATCCGAGGCGGCAGGGGCCGCCGGCGAGCCGGGCCGTGACTCCCCGTCCGATCCCGACCGACTTCCCTTGCTCTCGTTGTCGGACTGCTCCGAGTCCGACTGCCGCCGCGCCCTCCTCTTCTTCTTGACCGGGCGGTCGCTGCCCGAGTCGTCCGCGTCGGAGCCGGCCGCCGAGCGCGGGGGGCTTCCCACCTCGCTGCCGGAGTGGCGGCGCCGACCCTCGTCGGAGTCGCTGTCCGAGGCGATGCGCTTCCTGTGGCCGCCCGCGTTGTCGGAGCCGGAGCCGCTGTCTCTCTGGGTGCTACCGGGGCGAGGGGGAGAGGATGAAATGGAGCAATGACGCTATGACACAGTGGCCTGTCGCAATCACTCGAGCTGGCTGCCATCATTTTGTGAAATCCGTGGATTCCACAATCATGATATTCCATTCAAATGTCGGGAATTTAAAATCAATATAAGAAAGATTAAAATGTGAATTAGGGGTTTTTCCAATCAGTTGGATTGATGCAAATTGACCATAAACAAAAAATAATAATGTTCAATGTCAAATAGCATGTCTGCAACAGGTAGATATGTATTCTTACACTGCTTTAAGCTGAAAAGGACAACTCAATTAAACGCAATTTTTTTGTACGACAATCACCACCTAAATGATCCCTACTACACAAACTTTGCTTTCCCGCCCCGCACAACTTGATCCCATTTCCTCGCAAAACAGCAGCCACGACAGTCTACATAACCTTACCGCTCTTCTGATATTTTCAGGCCGTCCTCGTCAGAGGAGGACTCAGAAGACGAGATGATGGCCTTGGACTTGATCTTGCCTTTCAGGGACGGCGGCAGACGGTCCGGCTGGGACTGAAGGAAACGTTGCGTTCATTCATTCGTTTGATTCACTTCAATCCTTCCTTACCGTCTGTTACGGTTCAAGGTCGCAAGCATGAAGGAGGGTTGAGGCTCCGGCAATAAAGCAAACAGCCCCCTGCGGCCGGCGCCAGACTTTTTGTGTGACCCCATCCAGGTTCCGGACGCGGTGGAAAAATGTTCAACTTTAACAAATCTCCGGGGCCGACGATGACCGGAAGCTACTGTTGGTAAGCAACTGGTGAGCTCGCGTTACCGGAACCAAGTTTAAAACCAAGTTAGCTGGCGTGCGTGTATAAAAATGACAAAACGGCGTAAACACCACATAAAGGACGTTTTTAAGCTCTTTCATCCCTCGAGAGAATCCAACAAACTCCAACCTTCTCGATCCGCTTCCTCTCCTTGGGTTTGCGTTGCCTCTTGGCTCGCGATCCTCCCGCCGCCTCCTCGTCGTCGTCGCTGCCGTCCTCTCCCCTGGCGGCTCTGAAACGCAGCTCACACTGAACACACCGATCCCTGCCCCAGCGGGGGACACACACACACACACACACACACACACACACACACACACACACACACACACACACACACACACACACACACACACACACACACACACACACACACACCCCCCTCCTCGCTCAGCTCACCTCCTCCTCTTCCTCTTGGTGGGCAGATCCTCGTCAGAGTCGTCGTTGACGAACTCGTCCATGTCGCCGGTTTTCTTGCGCTGCTGGGGGGGGGATTGGACCGTGAGAGTTGGTTGGACGCTGGACCGCAGAGTTCTCCGGGGGGGTTTTGAGACTCACCCGCCCGCCTCTCTTCTTCTCCTTCGTCGTCGACTCCTTTGGCCCGTCCGCGAAGTTGAGCAAGTTCTTGGTCTTCTCCACGTACATGGCCCTCTGCTCCAGGAGCTTCTTCTGCTCCTCCACCACCTTGTTTCGCTTGTCCTCCTAGTGACACATCGAGGCCACGAGCCGACATAGAAGCGTTTTATATGCTGAAATAGAAAACTAAAGCAGGCGTGTCACCTCGGAAGACCGGTGGCAACGTAAAAAATAAAAAATGGCTTCCAACATTTCGGGTGGGGGTACAGACCTGTTCTTTGCGCATCTGCTGCCGCAGCAGGTCCCTCTCCTGCTCCTGCTTGGCTCGCTGCTCCTTCTCCTCCTCGTCCTGCTTCCTGGCTCGGGCCACGTGGTACTGAGCCTGGCTGAGCAGGTCGTTGCACTGCCTGCAGCCAACCCCCCGCGACATACACAGCAAGTCACACTAAAGCGTTTGGCACCTGCGCATAATAATCTGATCCGGAAAGACGCGAGCGCTGCCTTTTTCGAAAAAGCAGCGGAGGGGGAGTTCAGACAGACCTGGCCTCAGAGGCGGCGAGGGCGAGGTCGAACCGCATCTTGTCTCCCGCCTTGCTGAGGAAACTGAAATACCTAAAAGGCGAGAGAAACAAATAGAGTAAGACAGGTTGATTTTTTGGGGGTGATTTGGATCTACGTGGTTTAGAAAGTTTCAGTACTTTATTGTAATGCAGCCTCAAAGACGATATTTGACTACGCCGCAATATTACGACCCCAAAATCCCAGACGATATCTGGTCATATCCTATCTTACCTTTGGGCCAGCTCCAGCTCCTTGACGGCGCTGAGCACAGCCTTCAGGTTGCTCTTCTCGTCCTTCAGCACCAGAGTGGCCAACCGCTGGAGCACCAGAGCCACGTTGAACGTCAGGACGGTGTCACTGGGCGCCACGTGACGCGCCTGGGTTGACGCAACGCAATGGACGGCGCTCGGTTATGGTTCCGCCGCACAAGGCAGGGTATGATATAATATGGCCCGTCCCCCCCACCCTCCGTCTACCTTGAGCAGCATTTGTTTACACTCCAGGAGCTTCCCGCATTTGAAGAGCGCCCTGGCGAGGTACAGCAGCACCTCGGTGTTCTGGTGCTTGTAGAACTTCTTCAAGCAGTTCTCGTACTGGGGAGCGGACCGAAACGACTGGCTGTAAGGGAACGCCCGTCTGGATAATAATAATAATAATGTATAATAATACAACCGAGGCACTAACCATCTGCACGGCACTGATGTACTGCTTCTGCTCCACGTAGATGTGAGCCAGATTCAGCCACACGTCGCTGATGTCCGCCGTGGCCTCCCTCACCTGGGCAAAGACGTCCCGCGCCTCCCTGAAGTAGCCCTTGTGGGCCAGGACGGCACCTGGACAACACAGTGTGCGCGGTAACAAGTGCGGGGGTTTTGTGCCGGGCTTCACGCTTCTGTGTTCCAATCCCTCCAGTAAAGATTCTCTTCCGTATTTGCCAGAGCTGGCAAATTTTGCTGGGACTTTTCTGCATTAAACGGCCAAATCAGACCGTTTTTAACTTGTCACATACAGTAAAAAAAATGTTGGTGCTTATATGCAGAATTTAAACTGCATATTATTTTATAGCCCATAGTTCTTTGTTGAGAAAAAAACTGTTGAGTACTAAAATATTTACAGCCATGGCTGTAATGTGTGTATTATGCTATATAAAGTGATGACGTATGACTTTCTGCATTAGTAGAATGATAAAAACATAAATAAGGTGAAAAGTCAATTCCTGCTAACAGAACCAATCCGCAATTTACGCAGCATTAGATATGAAAAAGTGACTACAGACCTATGCCGTTAGCAGCGTAAAGGTTTTTGGCGTCGTTTCGCAGGACCTGCTTGTATATCGCCAGGGCACGATCCTGGTGCCTCTTTTCCTGGAAATTCAGAGAGAGAACTTAAAACGTACGCGTCGCGCCCGCCCTCCGTGCGACCTTCTGCAAAGACGGCCTCTACCTTTTCGCGGTCTCTGGTGGGCTGATGCAGGGTCTGCAGCCACACGTTGCCCAGTGCCAGCATGGAGTAGGTGTCGTTCTGCGTGGACGGCTGCTTCAGAATGCGCTCAAACTTCTTCTGGCCCGGCCCCCACTCCTGTTTGGCCAGGTGGAGGTTCCCGATCAGCGACCAGGCGTCCGGGTGATCCTGAGCGCAAGGCGGTAGCGGGTGATCAAAAAACATTGGCGGCGCCGTGTGACAACGAAAAAATTTAAACGGCAAAAACCATAACATTTAAGTGTACATTTCACTGCATATATGTATGACCGTATGTATATGTATGTGACAAATAATCTCTTGAACTTGTAAATAACAGTTGTTTACATAGTGCATTTGCTTCTGCACCAACATGAATAAAGTTGAACGGATGCATAAATAAAACCTTAGTGCAAGTGGTTCATATAAAATAGTAAACGTGAGTATATTTAACATATACAGTGAGTATTAACGGCAGACAGAGCACACCCGTACTTGTCTTCCAGGATAAACATACACACTAACGGCGGTGCAGCAGGCCACATAACTACCTGGTTTATCTGCAGGGCTTCTTTAAACCAGTCAGAAGCTTCATAAAAGTTCCCTTTGTCACGAGCCATCGCTCCAAGACGCAAGTAGCCTAAAGACGGAAGAAAACTGTCAGTTCCGACAACGTATAAAGCTCGTTTCTGTAAATCCCGCGGTTTTAAATCGCGTGTTTCTCGAAGGAACGTTCCGGCGGCTTACAGTCCACGTAGTTGGGATGTTCCCTGAGGATGTTTTTGTAGAGTTTCTCCGCTTCGTGGAACTCGCACATCGCCTCGTACAGGCGGGCCAGATTGTAGGAGGTGGTGACGGAGATGGCGTTGTAGTAGTGCTCGTCGTGCTCCCCCTCGGCCTTTGCCCGTTCCAGGGACGCCAGAAAGTATTTCTATAAAAAAAAAAAAGAGTGAAACATCCTTTGACTCCGTACTCGTCCAGTATCCTCCGTACGCCGTCAGGGGGGGCTCCGTGTACCTTGGCCTCTCCCAGGTTGCCCAGCCTGAAGTGCAGAGCGCCCAGGTTGTTGAGGATCTCGGGGGGCACGTCGGCCTGAACCTTGTCCTGCAGGATGCGGGTTGCGGTGCCGTAGGCGGACAGAGCTCCCTGGATGTCGGTCTGCTCCAGGATCTGAGCCAGCTCGATCCAGGCCTCCACGTCGTCCGGGTACTGCTCCGTCACCTTCTTCAGGTGACCCTGCGCGCGGAGAGGGGACAGCTCTCCAAATAAGAGGTTTTATGGGAGGAAAATAAACGCCATTCAGAGCAACACACACAAACACTTATAACCAGTTACCACCGGATAATATAACAATAAGATAATTGTTGTATTTATGGGGAATAGGAAAAAGAAAAGAATATCTACTGTTTTAAACACACAAAAAAAAATAAAATATATATATATATATATATATATATATATATACACACACATACATACATATACACACACACACACACAAATACATAAATAAATACATAAATAAATACATGAGAGAGAGAGAGATGCAAATCAGCATGAAATGAAAAATGACGAACAAATCATCGAACAGTTAATAATTACCGACGGTGAAAATATTGTCCAGAGTACGTACTTTTGCGATGTCCCTCTTTTCTTGATCGTCGGACGTTGCGTAGAGGGACCCCAGGATTTTCATGGTCTCGTAGTTGTTGGGGTAAGCCTTCAAAACCTTTTCAAAGCACTGTGCTGCGTTTTCCTTGTCCCTTCGATACACATACATTTGACCGAGGCCAAAAAACGGCAATACGAAGGTGGAGGAGGCAAACTGAGTGGCCTGGTAGTAATACTGAAAGGCTTGGTCGTAATCCTCCTAAAACGAGAGAAATATTTTTTTTAATTGAGTCAGAGTTGTTCTGCAGAAAAGAATATCGCGGCCAAAAGACTGATTTGGCTCTTACTTGCACATGAAATGAGCGAGCCAACTGGTAGCAGCTCTCCGCCTGCATCGCCTCCACCTCCGTGTTGTGGAAAGCATGGAGGGCCAGGTGCTGCACTTTACTATAATCCTGGTAAAAAGAGGACAATGCAACGGCTCAAATTGCACAAGTGATCCTTATGTTTATTACGGTGGCTTGAGCCGTATTGGAGCCTCACCTTTTTGAAGAAGAAGTGGTTGGCCAGGTGGTTGAGCACCATGGGGTTGCTGGGGTCGATGGTGTAGGCCCGCGACAGGAGCTGCACCCCGTTCTTGATGGAATCCGCCTCCTTGCTGTTGAGCTCCAGCACGGCCAGGCCGACCAGAGCTCCCACACATTTGGAGTTGAGCTCAAGCGCTCGACCGAAAGCCAAACGGGCCTTTTCCAGCTTGTTCAGCTTGACAAAGCAGTGGCCCATCCCGAGCCTTACTTCAGCTGGTCAAGAACAGAGGAAAGAAAATAGGTCTGTAAGAACTAGGAATGCAGAGGTATAATACTACTATTGTGAAATTACACCCAATTGGGCATCATAAAAAGGAAATAAGCATTTAATAACTTTACTAAATAATGGCTCTGGTAAAATTACATTGGTTTTATTGTTTCATGTTCATTCCGCATGTCATGTTTTTCATTTTAATTCATTTTTTTTATTACAAATAAAAAAAATGTATGTTAGACTTCTTAGTACAATTAATGCCTGAAATTAAGCTTAACTGACTATTGATTTGAGTGACCTACGGAGACCCTTTTTGTATTCTGTTTACCTGGACAACCAGGGTTGGTGCGTAGAGCCTTCTTGTAGTACGCCAGTGATCCCCTGTAATCCTTTTTGTTAAAGGAGATGCAAGCCTTTCCTGTTTGGTGGAACATTGCAGCAATTTTGGGTGGTTAATCACGGCACATCTGCCACAGAGATCCACATAGTAGCCTTTATGTAAAAACTTACCAAGTAAAGCGGGGATATTATTGGTGGCCTGGTTGAGAACAAAGTGGAACTGAGCGTCTGCTTGGTCCATCTTATCTCCCTCCAGGAGGCAGAAACAGGCTCTTCCCAACAAGTGGTTCTGATTGGGACACAAGTTTGTCAATACACCTTCCAATGCAGCTTTTTATTGATATTCCACAATAGTCTGCCAGGTGTGTTTCTCACCTGATCGTACATGATGATCTTATCTGCCATGGTGTACAGCAGCGTGGCCTGCGTGATGAGCTCCTTCTTGGCATCTTTGTTCTTCTCTTTTCGCGCTTGCTGGACGTAATAGGCGGCCAGAGTGTCCAGACAGGTCATCTGGTCCTTCTCATGGTCTCTGTAGTCCAGGTTTCCATCTATGCGGGCCGCCTCGAGCAGCTTGACAAAGTCCTCCGTCTTGCCCTGCTTGTAGTACTCCAACTAAACACAGAATTGGATCATACGTTTTTTTTTTTGTTGTTGTTGTTATTTTTTTTACATAAAACGCCTTAGAATTGGGGATAAAAGATAGAAATTAGCGTTATTTGCGACATGCAAAGGATTCGGATCCACTCACCGCTAAAGCGATCCATATGTGCAGCTGGGTGTGCTCCTGTTTCAAGATACTGATGACCTCGTCTCCCTCAGGCAACTGGTCAAAATCAAGCTCAATAACCTGCCGGAATTAATGGAGAATATTTAGCAGGAAAATCAGAACCAGGACTACCGGTCGCCTCATTCCATTGTTGCCTCGGTTTTGTACGTTTTGGAAGAAAAAAGGCGGCTTGAACAATTCCAAATCAGAGACCTGGACAACACATTAAACATTAATAAACACGAAAAGTTCAAGGAGTTAGTGGTGTTACTACTGTCCACATCAAGAAAATAGCCAACAATAATAATAATAACAACAATATAGTAATTAGAAAAAATGTAAAAAAAAATATAAACGAGCAATAAACCTACAAATGAACTAAAACATCAGAAAATACAGTCCACAATTTAAAAAAACACTTTTTTTTTTAATGACAACAAACAATAAAACCTGTGTCAACCATTAACACCGTCAGAATAGTAAATTGTGCAGGTCTGCATACATATAGTTTAGCAGTTATACATATTTATAAATGCAGCGGTGGTTAATATTCCTGCAGTGTCTGATGTCAATTGTCTGCAGGGACAGTCCTGAGGATCCACAATAAAACACCAGCAGCTGCAGTCGTGTTAGCATTAGCATCCATGAGCAATGTCACCTCAGGACGCGAGCTACACAGTGGATGCGGTTTACCTCGTCTGTGTCCCGCAGAGGGATCTCAATCGAACCCCGAGACATGTCGCAAGACCGGGGGTCCCGCACCGCGGTGAGGTCGCTTCGATATCCAGGAACCCAACAGACATTCGTCCGGTCCGGACCGCACGGAGGGGAGGGGAGGGGAGGGGAGGGGCGGGGCGGGGCGGGGTGGGTGGGCGAGCGGCCGGTCGCGTCCCCGGAGTGAGGCGCGGCGTTCACGGACGGCGGCGGCGCCGAGGGTCGGTCGCTGCGTCAACGGCCGCTTGATCCGTCTTCAGTCGGGACCCTCGCCGAACGTCCCTGGTGCCGCGGCCACTCCCGCTCAGAACCAAACGTAAACACACGGGGCTGGTGTTGCCCCGAATGATGTCCGGGTAGAACAGAGAACACAGCGGATGGGGGCGCACTGGTGTCAGCGGTACGAAATGTGTAATTTATGCGGTCTATCAATTCGTCTCTAGTCCAAGTACACATATTATTATTATTGTTATTATTATTTTGTTGTTGTTGTTGTTGTTGTTGTTGTTCTTCTTCTTCTTCTTCTTCTTCTTCTTCTTCTTCTTCTTCTTCTTCTTCTTCTTCTTCTTCTTCTTCTTCTTCTTCTTCTTCTTCTTCTTCTTCTTCTTCTTCTTCTTCTTCTTCTTCTTCTTCTCCTCCTCCTCCTCCTCCTCCTCCTCCTCCTCCTCCTCCTCCTCCTCCTCCTCCTCCTTCTTCTTGGCTGGAACCCTCTTGTTTTGCTTGGACTTTTAGGGATCCAGCCCCCTATCGTTATTGCTCTGTTTTTAGTTTTGTTTGTTTGTTTGTCTTTTTGTCTCTGCGTTTTCCAGGCGAAAAGTATCTGAAACGCGACCACGGCAGTACGCACAGATACGGTTGAGGTCTCGTTGGAACCGGTACATTTCAGACGTCTAGCCCTTCGAGTTTGATCAATGTCAATCTACATTTGGAGCAGTAATTGAGCAAAAGTGTCGTAATTTCATTTGTTTAGTTAGAAACTCGTAAAACTGTAACACGTGCTGCATTTTACAAAACCCTTACTGGTTCAAAGACGTTTTCGCACCGCAGGAAGTACCCACCTTTTCTTTTGTGTCCGCACTGCTTCATCCAGGAACGATCGTAGTTCTTATAACACCGTTCTTCAGGGATATTTAAACTGAATGCCGGAAGAGCAACATGCAGCGACGTAAGTCCACACAAACTGTAGTTGTCCAAAACAGTCCAAAACATATTCTGTTTTCGTGTCCTCACACATGGAGTTTGCTTGCAGCTCCAGAGCAACGGGTACGAATGGTGTCTGTTTTATTTAAGTCCCAAAAGTTTAAAAAGCAGATGAAATGCCTCTGAGGGACATGCAGTGTTTAGACCGTTTGAATGGAACCGTGTTGTTGGGAAATTCCACACGGAATGATTTCCTTCCAGAGACACTGTGAGACAGGACTCTGTGCACTACGATGTAGTAGACAGCCACCTTCTCATTTTTAGGAGTTAAGTCTTGTATTAGTAATTCTGCCTGTTACCAGGACTTGGAAAACCTGCGTCACCACATCATAATGTCAGCCAATGCTGCGTTTAATGGTAACTTGGGAAATTGTAACTTGTTTTAGTAGTAATGCTGATGTAAAGAGGAGCGACAGCACAAACTGATGCTACGTTCCATGGGAACTTGAAAATTTGTAATTGCTGTTGATACAAGGTGAGGGTGTGTTTTACGGGAACTCGGAAAAACTGTACTTTGTACTTGTATGTAATACAACTTAGCTGGACCCCGTGTATTGCTGGCTGCAGCTATATTTATTATTGTTATTTATCTCCTTATTTTTTTCAGGCTGAAAGGGTCTGGCCCACAATCAGACAATCGCCGAACCCACGGACATGGTTGAGGTCTTGTTCGAACCGGGACATCTCAGACATCTCGTAGTTGAAGTTTGATATCAATCCACATTTGGAGCAGTAATTAGTGAAAAACCGACTAAAATCTACCGGAAGTAGCCGAACGTTCGCGCAGTGATGATACGCCATCGTTCTACAACTTCCGGTCAGGTGGTGGAGAGAGACGAGATTGTGGAGCAGAGAGCTCTGTGATATCACCCAATTTGTACATGCAGGTTGTGGCTCTGGGGGGGGGGGCATTCGCATCATGCGAGGTGTTTGGGGTCGACTCCATCCCTCTGTACTGGTTGCTTCGCACCCAACCTGGTGTCAAATGCAGTGTTGTGTCCCTGCTTATTTTGCGGCATTCGAGCCAGTCGGGAGTGACGAGTCCTTGTGTCCACTAACTCGTTCAGTAACTCGCCCCTCCTGCTTTCTACTAGCTCGACAATGTGTCATTCACACTATTATGTAACTCTTAAATTGATTAATAAACCACTCTGGCGCTTGTTCCAACTGGGTACTCGCTCTCCCAGCCCCGGAGCCTGTCCCCCTGCCCTGAGCTGAAGGTCTGACTCGGGCTGCACCAATCACCCACTCACTCACTTTCCCAGCCCGCCCGAGGCTGAAGTCAAGGCCTGACTCATGAATGAGTGATTCCTGTGAATGCCAGTCAGTGACTCGGGCTGCGAATCACTCACTCACTCGGTACTCGCTCTCCCTGCCCGGAGCTGAAGGTCTGACTCTGGCTGCACAAAATCACTCACTCACCCACAAGTTCAGTGCCGCAGTGACAGTCAGTAACCGACCATGAATTTTAATTTGTCCCTTTTAAGTGGTTTACTGTTACTCAATTCTGATTGATAATGTAATTTAAATTACATCTAAATTTAAACTATTTTTTTAGATAACAGTTTTGCATTTGAGAACTCTTTCAGTCTTTTATCCCAATGATATGGATCATTTTTCTTCATCAAATCGACCTGATCGTGTGAAATGTATGTGACAAATAAACCTTGAATCAGTGGGGACTGGGAGTGGGTGGAACTGGATGACTTTTCACTCGGCTGTCAACCTGAGTTGAGCAACTCTTGACTCTGACTCATCACTGATGAGTGAGAGTAGCTCTGATTGGTCGAGCGTTTCTCCTGAGCCAGCCCCCAGGAACAGCGCCAGGCTTTGAAGCCAATTTGACATCGTGGTCAAACCGTGTAATTCATCACGTAATTACATTTTAATAATTACACAGATTCATCACAGAAGAATTAAATAATTCCCCAAGCTCTGGGTGACTGACTTGGTGACTCGAGTGACTCAAAAACCCGACTGTCTTTTGTGACTGACTCATACAAACTCGAGTCAGTAAAAACAGTCCCACTTCCCATCACTATTCAATGGAAACTCTGAAAATTGTAACTCATTTTAGTAGTAATGCTGACATAATGACAAGCCACAGCACAAACTGATGCTACATTCCATGTGAAATCGAAAATTTGTAATTGGTGTTGATACAAAGTGATGGTGTGTTTTACGGAAACTCTGAAAACTGTAATTTGTATCAAACACGATTAACCTGGACCCTCTGTATTGCCTCCTGCAGCTAAATTTAATATTTATTTTCCTCCTTGGTATTTTTCAGGCTAGTGTCTGGAAAACGACAATCGCCGAACCCACAGACATGGTTGAGGTCTTGTTGGAACAACTAATTGGGGCATTTCCGACTCCTTGTGGTGCAAGTTTTATCCACATCCATAAGTTGAGGGAACGTTTGCGTATCTTGATTAGTTGGTGGAGCGGGGCGCTTTGTGACATCATGAACCAATGTTATGTAAGTCCGGTTTTTGTCTCTTGGTGCGCACCCACATTCGGGGAGTTGCGCAGCGTAGGCCCGGTTGCTTCACGTAGTATTGACGCTTGTTCAGACGACAGACCGGAAGAGCAGCCGCGGTGTTCAAAGTAAACTCTGAAAATTGTAACTTCTGCTGCCTTTCACAGGACCCAGAAAACGGTAATACATACCTCACACGACTTGTTTAGCTTTTTATTATTTTTGTCATTGGCGTTATTCGGGCTAAAAGTTTCTGGATCCGTAAAACCACCAATGTCTTGTGGTTGGATCTATACCGTTCTACATTTGGAGCGAGAATTAGTGAAAAACCAATGCAAATTTACCGGAAGTTCAAGAACGTTGGCTTACTGTGGTTCGTTTGTGGAGCGGGGAGCTTTGTGACATCGTCATCCAATTTGTTATTTATGTCCAGGTTTCATCTCCGGGGGGGCATTCACATCTGGCGAGGTGTGCCGTGTAGACTCCATTGGTATGTAGTGGTTGCTTCGCGCATGATTCACGCTGGTTCAATAAATACACATCCTGGGAAGTGCAAGAAGCTATAGATGGTACCGAATCTATGTGAATGCCCATGGATAGTATATAATGGTAAATACCAAACCCTTCATTCATTAGTTTATTTATTGGCCTCGTTTGCCCCCCTCCTCCCGAGATCCAATCACTGCATCATGCGTCATGTGCTCATCGGTATGTGAGTTATGCCACACTGCCCACTGGACCACACTGCCTAGTTTAACCCAGTGTCCAGTGTTTATTATATGCACAGCAGTGTATAACTGTATGATTGTTTGTTTGATCGTGTGTGTGTGTGTGTGTGTGTGAGATCATTACCTGAGTGCAAGTAAAAGGTTGAAATGACGTGAATGAGTGAGTTAAAGGTTCCTCCTCTTGTATCAGTCATGAAAAAAAACAGCCGTGTTTTACATGTCCATAAAACCGTTTTAATAGAGTGTCAGGAGAGGTTTTTTTTTTCCAGCCACAAGAGGTCATTGCGGTGCCATGGGTTTGACCCAACAACACCCATACTGTACTGGAGCCTCTTGGGGAAGCCAAGGTGGAAACATTGGAAACCAATTGATTTCATCTGTATATAACCCAGTAGCTAGCTGTGGAGTAACCCTTTATTCTCCTTTATATGTCTATCTTTCAATAATGATGCTAGAACATGTCAAATAAAGTTAATCTCAGTGAATGTAGCCACAAGATTAACACCCAGATTTATCATTCAAATATAATAACGACAACAAAAGAGACAACCACAATAATGTCAGCAATAAACGGGGTCCAGTTTAGTCGTGTTAGGTGCGTGTTACAGTTTCCAGAGTTTCCATAACACACATTGTTTTACAGTGACACCAATTCCAAATTTCCCAAATCTTCAATCCCAAATGACCGGTTGTTTTTTTTGTTTTGTGTTTTTTTTGCAAAATAGAGCGGAGGTAATTTTGTAGGAACACATGTCAGATAATTGTTTTATTAAAAAGTTGGCCAAAACATTTGGAAAAAAACAACACAACAAAATATCACAGTATTTATAAAGATCACACGGCAGGTAGTATCTTTGTAGTACAAAAAGAAGCCAATCTTCAGAAATTCAAAGAAACAGTTTACAACTAAAATAAAGTTGTCAAATAAAAACAATATTGATAAAGATCGCCTGATACATTTTGTGTTTTTACGAGGCTTTCAACTTTCAAAATATTAGTCACCATCCTCCGAAAGGTCCTAGAACTTCCCGTGGTGCGAAAACGCCTTCTGTGACCGATTATAGTCATTGGGGTTTTGTGAAACGCACCACAAATTAGTTGTCCGCCAACACGGGTTGTCAGCGGACGCTGTGCGTTCCAACAGGCGCAAGTCGCTGGGTGCGAATGACTTCCGAGAGACGGCGCTTGGACTTGTATAACTTCGGATGATGATGTCACAAAGCTCCCCGCTCCAACAGCGAATCAAATCGTGGCAACGCTCCGCTTCCAGTAAATTTACAACAGTCTTTCCACTAATTCCTGCTCGGAGCGCACGTTGAAGATGATCAAACTCGAACGACAAGACATCTGAAACGTCCCGTTTCCGATGAGACCTCAACCAGGTCCGTGCGTACTGCGGTTGACGTGTTGCAGATACTTTTAGCCCGAAAAAAGCAGAGAACATTATGATATTATTATTAATAATAATAATAATAATAATAATAATAAGAATAATCGGAGGGGAAATATACAAGCAGGCTGGATTCCTAATAAAGATGAAAGCAAACAAGCAAAGTGCATTTAATTAAAAAAATAAAATATATACATTACTATTATTCTCAATTGCAGTTTGAGGTCATCAATTTAAATACCGAGAAGGTCACGATCATTTCTCAGCGAGTCGTTTTCAACCGTTATTAACGTCACATCGGAGGTGTTACGCTGTGAATAACTACAGCGAGCTCACGATAGAGCTGGTTCGTTGGTAACGTTGCACAGTATCCTTGCGACATCTATTGACCATGAATATATAGCATTGATTTGAATGAAGCACGCTCAGCTTTCTTCAACTTGAAAGTCGGGGGATAACGATGGACGCTTTGACGTTTGAGGTTGAGAAAATCTTAAAAAAAAAAATGATAATAATAAAAAATCCAGGTTCAAACAATTAGGGCGTTCTTTTTTTTTTTTTTAAATGAGCACCCCCCCCCCCCCCCCCCCCCATCGATTTATTTATTTTCAAGGGGGGCAACACATTGATAACGATGCGACCCACCAAACTCTGACAAAGCTGACATTGATATTGCGACAGAATTGAGACGGAGTTGATCTGAACTGTTGAACTTGTGAGCCGCGCCGCTGCCCGTGTTCCGATGTCGCCTTCGCGGGGGGCTCGGGAATTTGTGATTGCGATTGAGTAGTCGCCTGTGTTTTTCAAAAAACAACAACAACAACAACAACAACAACAACAAAAAATTAACAAACAAACTGACACATGCCTGTTCGTTGGATACGCTCACGGGACGCAACGATATTCCGCGCGCGGTGAATTGGAATGCGGAGCGTTTCCATCGGAGCCCTCCCCGCGCACATTCCCCACCCCCCCCCGCGTCGCGATCTGACGCGAGCGCTTCAGCCGCCCTCCGGAAACGCTCGAGCGAAACCGGGGCTCGCCGAAGCCGACGTCACACGCTCCTGCTCGTCTGGTTTCGTTTTTTCCGCTAACAGCGAAGGAGAGAGAGAGAGGGAGAGAGAGAGGGAGAGAGAGAGAGAGAGCATCGAGAAGGAATAGCAATGGCGACATTGGATCGCCAAACACCGAGTCCGGATCCGCGTCTGTATCCGCGCAGACCTCGGTCTCCCTCCGTCGGTGCGACTGCAACACGTGTGGTTCGAGGTAAGTTTGATGGCTGTTCCGAAGTGTCGCGGCGTGCGTGAACCGAAGTGTGTGTGTGTGTGGGGTCGAGTTGCGTGGAAGCTCCTCCACCATGCACGGTGCGAAACGGGATAATAATAATTATAATAATTATAATAACAATAATAATAATAATAATAACGTGCGTGGTGTGGGAGTTTCCGACACGACGCACGCTCCCTCCCGCGCAGCCCGTGCTCCGTGGGCGTTTTACGCGTTAATTCAGCCGCGCGGCGCTGAAGTTTTAAGTTGTTTTGGCTGTGACAGCGCCGCTCGATTTAGTGATGCGTTCGCGTCACGTGGGAGAGGTGGGCACCGGGAGCCTCCGACTTGTAAATGCCGACCACGTCAGTGGCGTCGAACTTGTGAATTTCTTCCCCCGACGCACAGGATAAGCCGACGAATTGGTTTTGTTGTTGTTATTATTATGAGTCGTAGGATTTCAAACAAAACACCCCGAGTGGAATACATAGGCCGTAACGTAAACCATTATAAACTAAAACATACGTGTTCTTTATTATAGTTTTTATTATTTTACCGTTACCATGAGTATATGTATGTATGAGTGTATATACACATACGTATATTGCATATGAATGAGTTTTTGCGACATATCTACTTTAATTACTATATATTTTTATATATTTTATGTTTTTGCTGTCTATTTTTTTCTGATTCAAATCATTTATTTTTTTTCCCTTCCTAATTTGTTAAGCACAGCCTTCGGACTTTTACACGCTTACACTTGTACGATTGCGTGTGACGAATCAGAATCATCAAATAAATTAAAAAAAAAATAATAATAATAATAATCTGGACCTCGACCTTGATCGACACCAGAATTCATGCGTAGCAGCAAGTTGTTCGAGTTCCGTCGTTTCCATTTGCCGTGAAAGCAGCGAGAAGCCAGCGCAGGCTGACGCTAAGCTAACAGCTAGCCAGCATGGCTCCCTGCGTGGAAACCGCCCCCTACGTCGCCACGCCCCCCTACGTGCCCCGTCAATGGCTCCAAAGTTTTTTGTTTTTGTTTGTTTTTTTGTTTGTTTGTTTGTTTGTCTTTGTCGTTGACGTTCGTCGTTGCACGTTGGCGAATGGCGTGCTGTCTTCTGTTTTATCCAAACGCAGACTCGTCCTTGGAGAACCGCGACGGAGAGATTTCGATCCGCAGCCCAGCGCTGAGACTCTGCAGAGAAGGTGAGGAGGCATTAGGGTCCACACACCTCCATTAGTGCCATTCTTTGTTGTTGTTGTTGTTGTTGTTGTTTACAAACCTTACACCACGCGCTCAGCAGCTTCATCAAGTATAAAACAATTTATTCATATTTTATTTTTAATATAAATACGATTTTTTCTTTTTTTTTGTCATAAGCCCAATCAAACAGCATGGAAGCAGATGTTGCTGGCTATGAAATGATTATACTTAAAGCCGACCAACACTTATAATAACATTCATAATAATAAATAATGTCGAAATAATATAAAAAGTAGAAATAAAAATACGGTAAAAACAAGAATGCACTGCTGAGTAGAAACCTGTAGGGCATACACAACATAAAATTTAAAAATGAACATTTTTTCGGATGATAGGATTTCTGTTGGAAACATTAAGTACGTTCAGTGAACATAAAAAAAACACGAGAAACGAGAGTTGGTAGTGACGAGTCGTATTGGTTTTTCACTATTTTTGGCTCTTGAAATGTAGCACGTATAGATGTATCACAGCACCGCTTTGTTAACCTGTCATTTGTATGTAACAGTATTTGTCGAATAAAATCTTAAACGTCAGGCTCGAGGCCTCCCGCGCGGCACACTAACGTGAATAAAATGAAGCTGTCGAGGAGATCTCAGCTCCGGTGACAAATTTAGGACAATTCTTGCTCCAGAACTCGGGGTCATTTAAAGAGGGGCGTGCAGTCTACTGAAAGTGGAACAGGGGATTCATTTATTTTTAATTTTTTTTTAAATGCTCCAAGATATCTCTTTCTTAAAAAAAAAAAAACATTCTTCAAAGAAAACAGGGATAGAGGTATTCAGTTTTGATTTTTTATGTCCACGATCCTTTCTTTGAGGAGTGAGTCAAACTGTTGTTGGGAGCTACCCACCTCCCCCTCCCCCAACAGACACTCAGAGGAGCTGCTCGTAGGGGGCACACACACACACACACACACACACACACACACACACACACACACACACACACACACACACACACACACACACTAGCTTGGATGGTTCCTGAATATTTGAGATGACCGGAACCTACTTACACACCACAAACGAACACGCTCACAGCCTCCTCTCAGCCAGACTGGAGTGGCGTCCTTGGGATCGCTGATCTGTTGGCATCATGACTTGGAGTCCTGCCACGTGACACACACGCACGCACACAAAATACAAAACGCAGGGTGCACACTTTGCCATTTGTCATATATTTGCTTTAGATGAGCTTTTATTTACACCTTGTGCAATGTTCTCACTTCTATTTTTAGACCCCACCGGGTGCATAGTAGAGCGAATTATGTAGTTTTCCTCTCTTTCCCTCACACGCACACAGATTTTAGCAGCTCGATACCCGCAGCTTAGTAGTCGCTTAAAACCTGAAGCCAGTAGAGCTAATGATACTGTTTGTATGCTTACCTCGCTGTATAGAAGATCTTTTCATTTCAACATGTTGT
Source organism: Zeus faber (assembly GCF_960531495.2). NCBI lineage: Eukaryota > Metazoa > Chordata > Actinopteri > Zeiformes > Zeidae > Zeus > Zeus faber. The sequence goes on from NC_137208.1 coordinate 10,747,034, forward strand.
AGCCAGTGCTGGATTTACTTAGTTTTGTCGCTGTACTAGAGATGGATTTATTTGCTCCTAGACTACAGATATAACACCTGTGATTGGTTTACTATGAATATTGTGCATTATATATTAATGTAGGCCTATATGTGGCTACATGCTGGACGTGGATTTCACCATGGTATCAGTACCATTTTGCATTTCTCCTCTATGGTTATCTTATCAGTACCGTTCCTGAGCCATTCTGGCTGCCCTCTGAAAGGTGACGTCTCGAATCATCAGTCGGAAACCCGTCAGTCGACTGAGATTCTTCAAGTCGAGCGGTCCTTTTTTTTTTTTTTTTTTTTTGTTTTGTTTTTTCAGTCAGCGTCCAATACAATAGCAGGATAAAACAGAAGCTTACAAAATGCGCGGGGCACGACTGGTAGACTCGTTAAGATTATCGTCCGCGCATGACGCCACGAGGTGGGGTGATCGGGGAGAAAGTGTCCCCATTGCGCACGGTTTTGTTTCATACCGTTCTGTACTCACTTGTTTCCTTCCGAGAGGAGACGTAAAACAAATTAACCTACATCAAAGATTAAACAGAGGTTTTTTTTGACGCGCCGATCGCTGGACTGTGCATCGTCAGTCGCATCGGAGAGGGGGACAGGTGCCCGAAATGCGCCTTGATCGCCCCCCACTTCAGGATGGCGCCTTAGGCGGCCGCCCACAGAGTGAGTTGATCCTGAGTCGGGAACAGCCCTAGTTTGGTACAACATAATCAACCTTCAATTCCCATTGGAACGCACCAGTGTTCCCTGCCAACAGACGCTGAAAGCGGGCCAGCACCCAATAGGTTTGGGTCAACCGATCTGTGCTCAGACCAACAGGAAACCACACCACACTCGGCATGTGGGTGTTCCTAACCCGACTGTACGACTGGGGTCACCTCGGTTGAGACGTTTACAGTTGACACGAAATGGGCTCGGCTGCTGCTGTTGTTGCAGTTGTTCATGACAATCAATCACACATGAGGGGAGTTCAGCGATGCAACCAGACAAAATGGAGGTTAAACCCCTTCGCACCTATTGCTGACCCCACAACAATGTTGCTGATTCAGTATTTCTTGCAATATCATAGAATGCTCTGGACTTCCCTTGGTACAAAGACGTAAAGAACAACACAGGTTCAACAAGGATGCGAGGATTAAGTTGAGAGTTGGACACTCTGGCTCGTGCATAGCACTCAGTGTTGAGGTCACTGCCTCTACTGCCTCTCTCTCGCTGCCTCTACTGCGTCGCTCACATTTCACTGCATATACGTATGAACGTATGTATATGTATGTGACAAATAAACCTCTTGAATCTCTTTCTCTCTCGCTGCCTCTCTCTCTCTCTCGTTGCCTCTACTATCTCTCTATTGCCGCCTCTACTTCCCCTCTCTCGCTGACTACTGCCTATCTCTCTCTCTCTCGTTGCCTCTACTATCTTTCTCTCTCTCTCGCTGCCTCTACTACCTCTCTCTCTCTCGCTGCCTCTACTTCCCCTCTCTCGCTGACTACTGCTTATCTCTCTCTCTCTCTCTCTCGTTGCCTCTACTATCTCTCTCTTGCCGCCTCTACTATCTTTCTCTCTCTCTCGCTGCCTCTGCCATCTCTCTTGCTGTCTTTACTACTGCCTCTACTGCCTCTCTCTCTCTCTCTCTCTCTCTCTCTCTCTCTCTCTCTCTCTCTCTCTCTCTCTCTTGCTGTCTCTACTACTGCCTCTACTGCCTCTCTCTCTCTCTCTCTCTCTCTCTCTCTCTCTCTCTCATTCTCTCTCTCTCACTGTCTCTACTACTGCCTCTACTGCCTCTCTCTCTCTCTCTCTCTCTCTCTCTCTCTCTCTCTCTCATTCTCTCTCTCTCACTGTCTCTACTACTGCCTCTACTGCCTCTCTCTCGCTGTCTCCCGCATTGTGCTCGTGAGTTCTTCGTGATTCTGGGCTGATTTTCTACTCGCCGGCAGATTTTTGGAAATCGCCGAGCAAAGTCTCAGATCGGAGGCAAGTCACAGCGCGTTTCCTGCGAGCGACGGGCGCGTGGTGTGAACTGCTCACAACGTCCACACAACATCCCGCTGCCCGCCGACGCCGGCGAGACATCAAGCAGGCTCAATATCAGGTCCTGCCGGGGTCGACCCGGGAGTGACGCAACGAGTTACGGCCAATGAGAGCAGACACAGAGTGAGGAGGAGGTGGAGGAGTCGAGAAGGAGGGACGGGGAGCGCACGGAGCAGCAGCCAGAAACGCACAACATGCCGATTTTACTTTTCTTCTCGAGGTTTTTAACCCATTTCTTGGTTAAATTCTGCTTTTATTTTTATTTTTTTTTCAACAGCGATCAAGAATATAATAAAAAAAAAAAAGCATTGGGATTGCATCATTGCCGGTGTCATCCTCGCTTGTGTTTTCATGACAAAACGTGGTTCGGAGACGCGGCGGACTCGTCGGGCATTCCTCCTGGTGAAAGATGTTGTAATGTGTCACCGATCAGTCACGTAGCGTGAAACCACAACACTGAAAGATTCCTGATCGCAAGACGGAAAGTCGTGTTGTGTGAACAGTACCGCCATCTGACGACTTGGAAAATCGCGTCGTGCGTTCAAGGTGTTATTTGTCAGCGCTCTGATTAAAAACCCATTCACCAAGGACAGATCCTCTGAGCTGCTTGCAAAACAAGTATTTCACCGGCGATGGACAGATCTGGCAAGGCGGTTGGCAGTCACGCTGCGCTTCGACACTCGACACACAAACAATAACAGACGAGTATTGAGTTGCAGTTTTAAACTCTGAGGAGTAGGAAAATATGCTTTCCCTCTCTTAAATTTTGATTGGTTTGTTATTTGACTTGGCCCCGACCGTGTGTGTGTGTGTGTGTGTGTGTGTGTGTGTGTGTGTGTGTGTGTGTGTGTGTGTGTGTGTGTGTGTGTGTGTGTGTGTGTGTGTGTGTGTGTGTGTGTGTGTGTGTGTGTGTGTGTGTGTGTGGACTTCACTCTCTGGAATGCCAAAAAAAGATAATTTAATTTCTCATCCCATCCTTATCTACTGCTTCACTTATACAAACACACACACACACACACACACGCACACACGCAGGCAGCATCACCCGACTTGTTACAGCAGTGAGCTGCACTTTGACCTCGAGTGGTCTGGCAGATCATTTACATCCCCTACTCCTGTTTTACACACACACACACACACACACACTTTGATAGACCAAAACATGCCAGCAATGCAAAGTCATGACGACACACACATTCTGCTTTCCCCTTTCGCAGCCCACACACACACACACAAATAGAGAACTAACAAACACTCGGTCCCCAGTCTGCATGCTTTAGTATGCTTAGCTGAAAGGAAATATCTTATTTCGACTCAAGCATGTTTTTTTTATTTTTTATTATTGTCAATATTTGATATTGCCTTTTGTTAATGCAAGTTTACAGCATATGTTTTTGGTGTGTGTGAATTGTAACATTTGTTTTTTTTTGTTGGTTTTGTTTTTGTAGAAATGAAAGTTTACGGACAATTTCCCGAGCTGGACGACAGAAGTCTTTTTGTCCGCCACAGCTGCGACCAGGTGGTCAGACCTCAGGGCATCTTCACGCACTACGGTGAGACATGCATGTTGAATTTAAAGCGATATTATAACTTGATTCCGCTGTTACTTTTATAACTGCAATTTCCTGCAATTTCCTGACCTTAACCAAACTATATGCAATACGTATACAGCGTTTATTGCATATCGAGCTAATGTAAGTTGAACACTCGCGGGACACTGTTCTTTGAATCTTTTCATTTTAATTTTGGAAACTCAACACTGCATTGGAATTGAACATCTTCTGGCGTTAGAAGTTTTTAACTTTAAAAATTTAAAAATAGACACGAAGTTCAGAAAACAAATGCAAACTAGATTCCGTCCCTGGAGTGACTGAACTCAATTAGTGTGCTCTCACATAATTATATTGTCATTTCACATAAAGACATTTATGTAGCATAGGAACTGTTAAGTATAGTCATTAGACCGACGTTGTAGAGTCACAATTATTTTGACTGACACACACATTTATACATCGACGGAGGCAACTGTGCAAGGTACGAGCTGCCTCTCCAGAGCAGTCGGGTTCATGCCGCGCCTTGACACTTTGAAAGGGGTGGGTAATTGTGGACAAAATCAATGAATTAGACAGCATCAAATATCCCAATATTTTTTGACGATCACCTTGATATTGATAAATTGACGATGGCTTGGGGCTGCCTGAGATATTTGCTGAAGGAATATTTGAGAAACATTAGAAGTCATTAGTAATGTGGATATTATGTTGTTACTAGGCAGGTTGAGGCGCCGTTTAGAACAGGTGGAACCGTCTCTCAAGTTCAGAAAATTGCATTTCTGTAACGCAGACTTAAGCCGGCTTTACATTGATTGTGTGATTGTATCCGACAGTCAGAGCCTCCTCCCCGATGGCTGTCAAAGGAACTACATCTGAGATTTGCATCCCAAAATATGTCAGGGAAAACGAGAGAGCTTTTTTATCCCTGAACAACAGCGAGTCGTTTGCTCAGCTGGATATTTACCATGTTCCACGAATGAGAGTATAAAACTCCCTCTTTGTAGTGTTTGCAAAGTGCAAAACGATTTCATAAGAGATTTATTGATGCATCAACCTTAATAACATCATCACTTGATATGACTTGTTTACTTTGTTTAAAAAAAACAACTTTGACTGACACTTCTGGTTAAAGGGTCGGACAGAAACTTGTCGCATGAGTCGAAAGACGTGAATGCGTTCTGGAGCTCTTGGCATTTCGTGACTCTCCATAGGACTTCCGCTTTGTTCTTGTCGTTTGCCGTTCTAGGTGTGAAGCGGGCTTTAAATACATATTATAAAGATTTGCAGCTCACAGAGTTTCCGTTAACCGGCAATTGCCGGTTTTTGACCGGGAAAAGCCTGACATATTTAAAACTCTCCGGTCATAATGTCAATTATAAAAATTCCCTCCAAGCACAATTTGAGTTGGTGCTGGGTGGATCATTTCAATAAAAGTCTGCAGGTCTGTTCATTTCCGCGCCAGGCAAGTTGCAACGGGGAGCCAGTCAGTTTGGACGATCTAAAGCTGATCTGAAAGCGTCACCTCTGACCAATCACGGTTGTCGATAGAGAACTAAGCCCCGCCCCCTCCCTCGAGGACAGGTTGGGCTTGTAAACACAGTAAACACACACACAGAGCACGGACGGAGCACAGCGCCCGAAAGAGAAGTAGAAGATGTATCGTTGACAACAGGGACACATCCATCGTTTGCAGTCTTTTTGGGATGTTCGAGTTTTGACCCAAAGCAGGCGGTAAATATTCATTGTGTAAAATATGTCTACAGGACGCCCTGTGAAGACGGACACCACCACAAGCTTTATTATTTATTTAGACCTACTTGTCATTTAAGTTTTGGTTTTGATTTGCTGGTCTGCACTTGCTACTTAATGTTCACAAATGTGAATTACTTGATTTCAAGTGGTAATATTTCGTAATATTTATTTATTTATTTATATTTAACTGACAGGACTTATTTTATTTTAAATATTCAATAAAAACATTATACATGTCTTTTCTATATAGCCTGCTTATCAATTGTTTTTAAGCTCAATAAACACAGATAATGTTTGACCGTAATCTCTCCCATTTGTCCGGGAAATTTAAATCTTCCAGGACACGTTGACCGGCACCAATGTTTTCTAACGGAAACCCTTGTAGCCCAGCCCCGGACATTATCATGTCCTTATCTGCAAAATAGTTTACCTATGGTGGTTACTGATACGGCAGCACACAAACAGCTTCTCCGTTCTCATTGGTCGTCCCCGGCACTTGTTTGTGTCTGAACGGGGACTCCACTAAGCGCGCTCACATCTGCCTGCGAGCTGCTTCAACTTCTGTTGGTGGCACGTGCGGCAGCCCGAGCCTTCTGGTTCAGCTGGGCAGCGAAGGTGGGCATACATTAACACACACACACACACACACACACACACACACACACACACACACACACACACACGCACCCAACACACACACTAAATTCTGTTTCTGTCAAAGTGAAGAATACTGCTGCACAGATATTCTCAAACAGGTCAGTGTTGTCTTACATGCGCACGCACGCACACACACACGCATGCACACACACCCTAAATTCTGTTTCTGTCAAAGTAAAGAGTACTGCTGCACGAATATTCTCAGAAACAGGTCAGTGTTGTTTTACATGCGCACACACACACACACACACACACACACACTCTCCATCACTCACTCACTCCTGGCAGCCAGGGTTGTTTTCTGCCGGCTCCGGCCCCCTCCGTGCCTCTCCTTCGTTGGCAGCGTTTCTATTTTCTGATACAAACACTCACACCCGTGCGTGGTGGCCTAACAACAACCGTACATCTTACGCACGCACGCACACACACACACACACACACACACACACACACACACACACACACACACACGGGCGCGCGCGCGCGCACGCAGCAGGAGCATGACACCCCAGTGAGCTCCCCGTGAAGTATTACCGTGGCGGCGCCTGGACAGGATAACTGGTGTTACAAGTGGCTCAGGGAGCATGTGAAACGCTGCTGTTGGTTTAAATCACATTAAGGACCTGTAGCGCACGTCATTCCTCACTGTAGCGCTGTCACTGTCCAGCGTCTAGCTCCCGATAAAGGTGTCTGCCGGTCCTTTAGAGGTATTATGCCTTAGAAGTCATTTATATCAAGTTATTTTGCGTCAGAGTCAAAGATTTTCATGTTATTAAAGCGTAATTATACCGCTGAAACCTATACTTTCTGCTGCTCTGTACTAAATATATAGCGCCTAACTTTATACATACCTGTACACCTTATGAATAAGAAGTCTTATATTTTGGAAAAAATGGTCTTAAAAGGTATTGAATAAAACTCTCTGATAACTGCAGACACCCTGTTGAAGACACTACTACGGGGTGAACGTTCCCAGTTTGCCACCGTAGTACGTCTGGACAGCGCCCACTTGTCCCTCTTTTGCCAGTTACGTGCACATTTTGAAGCAAATGAAAATGCTTTTTCTTTCTCTCCGAGAGTTTTGGCTCGAGCGTGCCGTCAAACGATATTTTGAATGTGTTGTTGTAAAGTTCAATGTGATCTAGGGCTGTATAAATAAACTTTAATTTCAGATATTAAAATTGTACCAAACAACCTGAACAGTACCGTGTTCTGACAGCTATAGTTTGGAAAACACGTGTGTGTGTGTGTGTGTGTGTGTGTGTGTGTGTGTGTGTGTGTGTGTGTGTGTGTGTGTGTGTGTGTGTGTGTGTGTGTGTGTGTGTGTGTGTGTGTGTGTGTGTGTGTGTGTGTGTGTGTGCGCGCTACCACCCATCGGCTTTTACAGGTGACCTCTGTGTCACAGAGTCATGGCACACACACACACACACACACTCTATGCACACAGGGGTTGCTTCAGGGGTCAGTGGCTCCTAGTTATGCGTACCCAGTTTGCTGCTGTGTGAGCATGTGAAGGGAGGAACACACAAAATCACAATTGAACGACTTCAAGTTGTGCATCTCACATTGCTTGCCCACTTAAAGTGGTAATCCGTAATGTTATTTTGTTGAATTGCTATTTTTTATTTTTTTAACCCGGCAGATTGTAAGAAACAACCGATCAGCCACAGCATTAAAACCTCTGACAGGTGAAGTGAATAACATTGATCATCTGGTGCCAATGGCACCTGTCAAGGGGTGGGATATATTAGGCAGCAAGTGAACAGTCATTTCTTGAAGTTGATGTGTTGGAAGCAGGAAAAATGGTCAAGCGTAAGGATCTGAGCCACTTTGACAAGGACCAAATAGCGATGGCTAGACGACTGGGTCAGAGCATCTCCAAAACCACAGGTCTTGTGGGGTGTTCCCGGTGTGTAGTTGTTAGTACCTACCAAAAGTGGTCCAAGTAAGACAACCGGTGAACTGGCGACAAGTTTCCTTCTACATCATGTGGATGGGCGGGGTTAGGGTCCGGTCCGATGGAGCATCTGTGGGATGTGCTGGAACAACAAGCCCGATCCATGGGGGCCCCACCTCGAAACTTCCAGGACTTAAGGATCTGATGCTAACGTCTTGGTGCCAGATACCATAGGACACCTTCAGAGGCTCAGAGCTGTTTTGGCTTCACCAGTGGGGCCTTACACAATATTAGCAGTCGTGGCTGATCGGTGTACAATTGCTCCTCCATATGCTGCTTCCATCGTTGGTGGCGGGGTCCACCTTTTCCGGCAGGAATGCAAGATTTGAACAGAAATATGGAACTTGCAGTCTAATCCATCCAATAATTATATATTATGGATTTCCACTTTAGAAATGAGCGGGGTTTTTTTTTTGTATCCCAAACATTGTTTAGCATGAACTACTGTTGCTCAGGTCTTATTTCCATTGATAACAGCACAATTAAGGGAGTTGGCATTATGCATTACCTTTTCAGAAAGCTCCATTGCCGTCTAATGGGACAAACCACCCCACCTTCTAAAACCATGATAAATGTTCTTTCAGAAAACATGTATAGATAAAGGGTATGAAGGGTTTAAAGTCGATTTATGATCCCTCAGATTGTGTTTTTAATGCGATACGTATCGGATATCATTTGGGAAATGGGATTAGCCGCGTATTATTGGTATTAACTCAGCTGTCTCCTCAGTTGAACATAGCACACTACTTTGCTCTTGTTACAACCTGGAGACGCTTGAAAAGACCAAACTGCAGTGCCAACATTTTGGGACAATAATACACATTTCTGACTATACTGAGAGTTTCCTGCTTTCATGGATCTTGTTTGCCCCGTGTACTGAAGGTGCACAGGAGTAATTAAGTTCTAATGTCACCCAGTAGTGCAGAACTAAAAACTCAACTCGAATATAGAATAGTACCTTGCTTTTCAGCTTCAGGTCAGCCTTCAGATCATGCAGGGAGTGGAACCCTTCACCCCGGCGATGTTAGTTTCCTGCCACTCTCTACACGGAGAACCCACAACCCACAACTTGTGTCGCCTTCTACCAAGCGGCTGCGCCGCTCTTGTGGAAAATACATGTTCTATGGAAATGAATACGTTCGTAATGGTGCTCTCACACATAACACTGGGAGTGTAGAAGATAGATGGATAGATAGTGAGATAGGAATTTTAATTTCACCAGGGATCACCTTTTAAACTGTGCTTCCTTGTACAATGGTGCCCTGAATACAAGATATGGCCAATAGACACAAAACATAGACAAGCATGTACATTCCGGTAATAAGTTATTATCTATTATTTATTATTATTATTATTATTATTATTATTAATAATTCTTATTATATGCATGTAATGCAGCTGCATTGGGGCCCTCGCACGCACGGGCCCCTCTTTATTTCACCACAATCCTGTCATAAAATTTCATGCATTTCGGGCACTGAGTCTACAAAATACATGTGCCCGCCAAACTTTTATGGTCGGCTCAAGTGGTAAGTATTTATAGTACACAATGAGCCAAGTCATCTGCTCCACGGTGTCACACACGTGATGTCATCAATTCACCAAACGAATAACAGTATACAATAACATAAAACAGTTTGACATAATATTAGGATTAAAGGTGGATTTGTCTGCAAATGTGTGTTACAGACATGCATACTGCGTACTACTACTGCTGCTGCATAGCCAAATCCACACAGAAGAGTGAAGACAGCACGATGGATAAGTATAAACACAAAAGCGGGTTTCAAAAAACAGAAATTTAAAGAAGTAGGTGAGAAAAAGAAAGGCAAAGCTTCCAACAACAGGCAGTTTCTTTATGAAGAAAGACGAGCGCGGTCTCCCACAGACAGGGACATTTCCCCCGAGAAGGTTCACTGTAGGGGCAAATGTCAGCGGTTATTATTGTGTCTAAGGGGCCGTGCAAGGTGTGCCCTCACCGACATGTTTTCATCTGTAGTGGTGCTCCTACACCAGATTTTGTCAAGTGTCGCCCGGCGGTCTGTTTTCCTTCATCTTTTCGTTTAGGCGTCAACTGTGCAGCGCATTGTGATTGGCTGGTCTTTTGAAGCTGCGTGCGTTCACTTCTTTCATTCACATTTTCTCAAGAACAAATCTTATACGAGAACCTGATCACAATTGCATCTTGCATATTGGCCACTGGCAGCTGGTACCCGATAATAAATGGATATTTAGCGGCATTTTTGGCATTTTAAAATGATTTTTTGTTTGCCCTGACGGGCTTATACATACATACATACATACATACATACATGCATACATACTGTACATAATACTGTACATACATACATAGAGACATACATACTGTACATAATACTGTACATACATACATAGAGACATACATACATAAATACTGTACATACATAAATACTGTACATACATAGACATAAATATTGTACATACATAGAGACATACAGTACATACATACATACATGCATGCTGTACATACATAGACATACATACATCCTGTACATACATAGACATACTGTACATCCATACTGTACATACATAGAGACACATATACATAAATACATAGACATACATGCATACATACATACTGTACATATGTACATACTGTACATACATAGACATACATACAAAGAGACATACATACAAAGAGACATACATACATACATACATACATACATACATACATGCATGCATGCATGCATGCTTGCATGCATACATACATACATACATACATACATACATAGAGACTTCCCGGGGAAGATCTTTGTTCATCCCAAATACCTTTTCTATCCCCGGGACGCTGGGACACTGTTTTGAAAAGTTGTCCATTGCTCCTTTAACAAGGTGTCTTGTTTAAGAGGGCCTTGTATATAAATGGAGTGCAGTGAATTCCTCTCACAGTGGAGAGCGATGGCTGCTCCGCCGTCACATAGAGCAAACAATGAATCAATCTGAGTGCACGAGGCATAAGAGGTACTTGAAAGAGGAGCCTAAAAGATACTTGGGAATTCCAACCGCTAATGGCCGGCGTGGTTTGTTTTTGTGCCTCCAGACCGGCGGCAGCTGTGGCTCGGGGCTTTATGTTTTTTTTCGGGTTACCTCCGTCCCGTTCCCGTGAACGCAATGTCGCAGGAACGCCTCAAGGGAATTTATTCCAATTTGGCACAAACATCCACTTGGACTCAAGGGTGAACTGATTAGATTTTGGTGGTCACAGGTCAGATGTCACCATCACCGGGACCTCGCCAAACGCGTTTTGGCCATGACTCAAGAAGTCGTACGCCGGTTATGGGTTTCACGCAAACGTCTATTAGGATAAGATGATGACGTTTTTTTTTTGTTTTTTTTTTACATCCAAAGGGTCAGAGGTCAACTTCACTATGACTTCATAATGTTCTGCAAAAACTTTCCCGGCCGTTATTCGACGCCATAACTCAGGAACAGATGGGGTGGTTTTGTCTGGACAGTTGTGGACGTGAACTGCGACTTACTGGTTGGCGGAGGCAATCAACCTCAATGCGGCCATTCCGGTTTTTATTTGTTTTTAACGTTCATTATTCAATTAAAATTAACTGCAACTTTTTCCTCCGGGTAAGTGACATGACATGACATGACATGACATGTGGTCGGCACAAACAATGGCTTTCCTCCCAAATTTCCTTGTGAAAAGATAAAGATTAGATTAAACTGATTTGACCGGACAAGCTTTAGCTCATCTTTTATTGTCACGCGCATGCACACACACACACACACACACACACACACACACACACACACACACACACACACACACACACACACACACCACAACACATGCATTACGTGCGGATACGACCGACACACACACACACACACACATGCAGATGGAGGCCATGAACTTGAAATGTCTTTCTCTCTCTCCGGGGGGGGCGCGGCCAGGAGCGGTGGGCAGCTGACAGTGCAGCACCCGGGGACCAACTCCAGCTCCATCGTCCGACTCGCTGGTCAGACGATGTTTCTTGTGCATGTTTTTTAGTGGGGGTCCTTGTGATGTCACACGGAGGAAACCCCATGTGAGCGTGGGGAGAACGCGCAAACGCCGGGCAGAAAGGCCCCTGAACAGGAGATTTCTGGCCGGCGGCCGAGCGGAAGGGTTTCTGGCCGGTGGAAGGTTTCTGCTGAAGCTCAGTCTCTCTCGCCCTACGTTTAGGATTTTTTTTTTTTCAAGCGGGCCTTCTTGGCCTCGCGCGCCCTCTCCTCTCCTCTTCCCTCTCTCTCTCTCCACGTTAGTCTCCAGTCGCGGATTAACTGAGCTCTTGTCTTGGAGGCAGGCGGACTGCGGGGAGAACACTTCCTCTCTGCGTAGTTTCACTTCAGCCCTGCCTTGTGGCTTTTCGTGGCCTGGCGGTACTTCCGTGTGTGTGCCCATGTCGGTGTGTGTACTGATCTTTTCTGTGATGCCTACTTGTTCCACATTCTGTGCGCCGGCTGTTGTTGGGGACCTTTTTTTGCGAAACCCACAGTCAAGTTTTCAAGATCTTTTGGGGACCATAAGGAAACGCCCTAGTCCTAAGGGTCGATCAAAGCAAGCTCCCTGGCGCTCATTTGGTTTGAGGTGGTCAGAGACTCCTATGTCATATCAGGTTGGTTTGATATTAAATTCTACCATGTCTGCACTACTGGGATGGGGGAAAAGGCCTCTTCATGTGTGATAATGTCTTTTGGAAGTCTTTTGGTGTAGGCCGGGGTATTTGGCAGGATCTCACGACTTCATTTCCATGAAAAGGGTCATGATTCGATTCAACACCGGTTCGATCTGATCGATGAGGCGGCCCGTGATACGATTTTATATGTTGACATTCTCTCCATAAATGAGAATTGTGACCAACTTTTCAGTGTATGCCGTCTGACGTGCATCACAATTTATTTTGAGGGAACATATTCAGTCTACACAGTGACTGACTATTGTGGCATTTAATCGAAGTGGGAAGTGGGAAATCCAGTCAACGTCTCAGTATTATCATTTTCAGTTTGAGTCAGAGATTGAATGCACGCTTCTTTTAACACTCAATTTCAATTCTCTCTCTCTCTCTCTGCCTCTCCCTCTCTCTCTTGCGATCTCTATTTGACATTATTTTTCTCTCTCTCTCTCTCTCTCTCTCTCTCTCCCCTCCACTCTCTTCCCATCATTCTTCCCCCGACTCTCTGGATGTAAACAAGTCCAGCTGAGCACTTGGAGCCTCTCGCTTCCGCTTCCTGTGGTGGGAGGAGCCACTGACACCCCCCCCCCCCACCCCCCGCTCGGCAGCCAATCCGCTGCGCACTCGGCTCGCATCATCGCCGTGGAGACGGATGGATGGACAGGGGGGAGGGGTTGTATGTGTGTGTGGGGGGGTGGGGGGCTGCCCTTGTGGCTGAGTGGATTATTGACCTCCCCTGGGCAGAGGGCCACGCGTTGTAAATCTGTATGGGTTGTTCCAGCCTGGTACAGGGAATACGGACGACGTGCGTAACTCAGAAATAAAATGTGCCGTGGTGCCCAGTTAAAAAAAAACAACTCACACTTAAACATAAAAAAAAAAAAAAAAAAAGCACATACTTTATTTAGTCGTAGGCAGCGTGAACAGAAAACAGTGTTCCACAATCCACCATTTGACTAAAACTCATCTAACTTAAAAAAATGTTTTTTTTATTCTAACTCCAAAACATAATGTATCTGCCGTATCTCATCTCTAACCACCGTTTAGATACATTTCTAGATTAGTGTTCGGCAATGATAATAATGCTAGTAATAATAATAATGATATTAAACCTAAAATTATTTTATAAATACAAAGTGTTAATGCAGGAAATGTAATACAACCAAGAAAAAAAATATATAAATATGATCAAATAAAATAATGAAAAATTAAAATATGTTTATAAAACTCTAATACTGTAGATAATATAAATATATACAGAGTATATATTCGTAGTAAAATATTTTAAATGTTTAAGTATTTACAGTAAAATTAAAGAAAATCAATTGCTTTATACTATGTTTTTATTATATCATCAACCAAGGACATGGACTCTACAGTATATATTAGTTTATTTTAACGGCACTCTCTTTCTACTGACTGTTTCTCAGTGAATGATGCATCGGCAGCTGTGCATCACCGAGTAGGTGTCTGCATTTCATCAGAATATCATGACACATCACTTACAGTAGCAAAAAAAAATATTCCCGCACTGTTCAAACAGAGGCCCTCCCCCACATTCAAATCTTCAAAATAGCAGAAGTGCGTCGCTGCGGTGCGATCCCAGTGGAACTGAATGGCTGAATCCATTGAATTGGGGCTGAAAGGGCTGCAGTTTGTCGTTGCATGCCTGTGAATGGCGGCTGAGGACTTTGATCGTGTCCAGCGCAATAACAGCTGCCACCCTGGCTCTGATAGCAAGCAGCGGCCTATTTACACACCTGCCACACACAGACGCAGACACACACACACACACACACACACACACACACACACGCACACACACACACACACACAACCACACACACACAGACAAATACAAACACAGAAAAAGTAAAGACACAGGCGAGCACACGTTTATATACACCCCTCTCTCAGTGAGGTGCACAGGCAAAAAAAACAATAACGTTTATCAGTTTGAACGTTAAATATCTAGTCTAAACACACAGACACACACACACACACACACACACACACACACACACACACACACACACAAAAACAATTGACTCTTGTGGCACACTTTCTAAGGCAGTCATGCACTTTGAGCAAACACTCACTGATAATCTGCTCACTAAACCCTGTGTGTCTAACATACTGCTCGACACCTGTGATGGACGCTCCCACGCCCACACTGTTTGTTTTTACCGGCCTTATATTTTCCCTGTTTGTTAAAATCTTTTTTACGCCCTACATTCATAATGCACACACAAAGTTAAAACACACAACATTGACACACCGGTTTTGTTTCATATAACGTGCATATTTTATTGCTGGGATTTAGAGCTTAACTGGCTGCAGAGGAGTCCATTCGACCTTGTGGGGGGCTTTATTTTGTATTTTTTTGAACAATCTCTTTTTATAGGTGAATGTTTTGTATTTATTTTGCACTTGTCTAAACACGTTTACTTGTGTTATTTAGTCTCTTGTTTAATTCTATTTAGAGTTAAATCATTTTTCTTCCTGATGGCCCCTGTTCAAGTTCTTTTGACCTAGTTTTTAGTTGTATCACACTTGAGTTAATTTGTAATCGTTTCCCCCTGCACTTGTTTTGCAATAATCCTAAATGGATTATTTATATATTGTTTGGTCAATAAATCCAAATTTTTGCCTCAATCTATCTGCGACTCCTGTGTCTGACGGCTTGGTCCCTCACAACACCATAAACACACACACACACACACACACACACACACACACACACACACACACACACACACACACACACACACACACACACACACACACACCCAGGGCCTTGTTACCTTGATATTATTTAATTGTTTAAACTGACTCTTTAATGAGATACTGCAGACATTTTTTTTTTCAGAACTTCCTACCTTCCCAGTCTGCTGGGGATTTAATATTGTTTTTAATGATTTATTTATTACTTATTTATTTGTTTCTCTAACCTTGGCCGTCGATGAGAGTCTCCCATCGTGATCCTGATGAGAGTGAAGCGCGTGATACTTCACTCAGCTCCAAAAGCACTTAAACATTATAGACTCGCTCATAACGGATCGGCAGTCTGTTGAGCCAATACTTCATAAATTCAGCGGCGCAAATTGGCCAAGCTTGTATTTCTTAATGGCTGCACTTCACCGCAGAGAATGTGGTCAGATCAATTGGCGACATCAAAATGCTCGAGCCTCCCTTAAATCACTATGGATTTACCATGACACACACTGCTCCGAATGTTCTGAGTTACAAGAAATATGAAGTCTGGTACAACTAACCATTTACCAATAAAGCTTATAATAATAATAATAATAATGATAATCATAATGATGATGATGATGATAATAATTAATAATAATAATGATAATCATAATGATGATGTTATTAATAATAATAATTATAATAATAATAATAATAATAATAATAATACGCACACAACCTGCTATCCTTTTGGCCAAATGGCCTTCTTCAGAACATAACATGCCATTGAACATAACAAAAGTGTCTTGGTGTAAGCGCTGCTTTGTCTTGTTTTTCACCATGTGTTTGCAGCTAAACTTGGCCCCGGCCGTCTTGGCTTCTTTTTGACTTAAGCCCTGCCAAGTGTATTTATGCCGGGCCAGAAAAAGAAGTGTGTGTTTGTGTGTTTGTGTTTGTTTGTGTGTGTGTGTGTGTGTGTGTGTGTGTGTGTGTGTGTGTGTGTGTGTGTGTGTGTGTGTGTGTGTGTGTGTGTGCGCGCGTCTGTGTGAGACTTATTATTTATGCTTATTTGACACTTTGGTTATGTTTGTTTGCAATAACTTGTGTGTCCATTTTCCTATGAAGTCTAACTAAACAAACAGACCATAACGGGTGTTTTTTTGTTTTGTTCATGTTTAGTCCAGCTGAAAAATGCTTTATAGGATTATTTTATCTCTTTCCTCTCCTTACGGTACAGTATGTGCTGCACAACTTTAACCTCTGGCTACAGGGACCATACTGTGTTTCTTGTGTTTTGTAACCATGATCTATTGATCTATCTATTTTATGTATTTATGTATTTTTATCCTCATCCATTCGTCCTTCCCATTCTTGTGAACGTGATAAAATCACGACACGGTAATTATAATGAATATTATTATGATTATGATTATTATTATGATTATGAATATTATTATTATTATTATTATTATTATTATTATTGTTATTGTTATTATTGTTATAATAATAATGATAATACTGACACCTCTGCTACCGGCCATTTTACAATTATTAATAATAATAATGTTCTTTTTTGTCTTTGTCTCAATATTGGTCCTTGTCCTCTTTGTATCAGGCATGTTGAAATGGCAATTTAGTGTTTTGGGGGAGAGTTTTCTTTTCCCAAGAATTTTTTATTTTATTTTAAATTTTTTATATTTGTTATGTTACATTATGTTTGGATACTTGCATTATTGTAATAATATAAATTCTGAACCACACCACCTCTGCTGCTGACCATTTTTTACTAGTTTAGAGAGAAACAATCCAGTTTTTATGATTGTTTTTTTCACCTTGATGGAATAGTGAACACGCCTGAGGCCCGGGCAGAGCCTCTGAGCAGCAGCCAGGGCCTTAATCTAACAACATGCAGGTGCCAGATTCCTCTTTGCCATCATACCGGCAGGATAGCAGCCGGTAAGAACTGGTAGTAAGAACTGGTAGTAGATCCACAGGTGCTGCTGTTAATAAAGCTAAAGGAAAATGCCATCTAATGCAATGATTCTAACCTGCGGTGCCAGATTGCAGGGGAGGTCGCAAGGCCTTGGACAGTTGGAAGTGTTTATTTCCTAATAGACACTGTGGTAGCGGGGAGGGGTTTCGCCGCCATCTGCAGGTGGGGGGAGCCAGCACCGGCAACCGGCAGGGGACGCCGCTGTCGGAGATCGAGGTAATTAGCGGAGTCTTTAAAAGCTGCTGGATTTTTGATCTCTCTCTATCCCGACAGCGAGGCTGGGTCCGACTCCACTACTGGGTGATGTGCTACAGTTCACAAAGGGCTTGTGGAGTTGTATTGTTGTTAAACAATTACATACATACATGTTTATTTGCCCACTTGTCTCCAGGTCTGTAACTTGGCCCCAGCCATAACAATAGACTTGTTACAGCGCCGCCCAATGTGGGGCATGGCGGACGGACAACGGGAGGGAGGGATCAAACATCCGGCAGACGACTGTAATAATAGGCTATAATCATAGACTAATAATAGACAAGACTCTAATTTCCTCAATCTTCGACAGCTGCGTCCCCTGCCAGTTGCCATTTCTGACCCCCCCGCCTGCAGATGGTGCCAAAACCACTCCCCGCTACCGCAGCCACCTATTGGTTCGAAAATGTGTCAGTTAAAATATTAGTTGTGACAAAATCCATGACTATGTTCTCCCCTCTGTTCCCATCCAGGCAGCGTGGTGGTAGTGTCCCACTAGAGTCAGACAGACAGCCCTGGACCACTGACCCCGCCTCCCTTTCCTCATAAAGACATGCATAGCAAGAACCGTGAGTCTACTCTCTTCATCTTCCTCTCTTTTTTTTTTGTTCCCTTTTGCCCTCCTCCCTATTTTAAAGCTATTCTAAAGCTTCTTCTCGTTTTTTTTCATCCTCTTTTCTCAAACTTTCACTATATCCCTTTCCCTTCCATGCCTTCTTCCATCCCTCCTAGGGCTGTCACTATAACCGTAATTGCCTGATCGCATGTGTTTGAGCTAATCGCGATCGATTTCGCAAAATCGTTGTTTTTTTAAGTTTTTTTTTATGTTTTCGTCCAAATGTCAAGGTTATTTGAAACCGATGTGAGAACTTTGCATTTTCATCAGCTGGGTGAAGAAAACGGTTTATAACCAATTTTGTTATGTTCCGAAGGTCAATAGGCCGACAAATGGATTAATGTTTTTCATTTGGTGAATGTCTATCGTTACGCTATTACAGACTTATACTTGAGTAGTGACATGAAATGAATAACAAAGACATTTCATTAATCGCAATTATTTTTAGGAAAATTAATCATCACCTAAAATTTTGTGGCCGCCTTACTGCCTCTATCCTTTCTCCCCTCTCCGCTGTACGTTTTCTCTGACCTTCTCTTTTTTGTCTTCATTCCTCACATCTTTTTTTAAATTTTTTTTTATCCTTCCATGTCTCATCCCTCCTTTGCTTGGTTTGTTTTATTCGGCCCGAGGTGCCAGACGGGTGGGGTTCTCCTTCTGTCAGGA
Source organism: Zeus faber (assembly GCF_960531495.2). NCBI lineage: Eukaryota > Metazoa > Chordata > Actinopteri > Zeiformes > Zeidae > Zeus > Zeus faber. The sequence continues at coordinate 10,765,949 of NC_137208.1, forward strand.
CAACCTTGATAAAGTTATTTCTGCTCTGCTCACACAAAAGGGGATTGGCAGCTGAGATACGATTGTGCTTCATTGCTGGAGGGAAATTCATTTGTCATTGCTGTAAAAATCATTTCAATTATACTCCACAATCTGTACACAAACGTCAGCACTGGGCTACAACAGCTGGTCTATGAGAGTCAGAAAGTTGCATTACTTTACTGCAGCCTTAAGGACAACATTTTAACTATATCACAATAATAACATGACAAAATCCCAGACTATATTTAATCTCATATCACAGTATCAATATTATTTCGATACATCGCCCAGCCCTGCTATACGTAACTTTAACTTCAAGAGAGGGAGGACTACGAAGTGCAGAGAATATACGTCAGTGTTTCCTAAAGGTCTGGAAAATACTTGGTCGTGGTAGCCGTCAGGGGACTACCGACACAAATTACAGGTTGCCAAGTTCCCGTGAACGCAGCATCACTTCCGTCACTAATTACACTTTTCAGACTTCCCGTGAACGCAGAATCACTTCCGTCACGAATTACAGTTTTCCGACTCCCCGTGAAGGCACCATCACTTCCGTCACGAATTACAGTTTTCCGACTCCCCGTGAAAGCACCATCACTTCCGTCACAAATTACAGTTTTCCAATTACCCGTGAACGCAGCATCACTTCCTGCTGTCTCTCCACCCGATTCAAACCTTCTGTCTAGAGAGCCATGTCCGCATCGTTTGACCCAATACCAGAGAACGAGTCCACTAGTCCATCAATCGCGGATGGCGTCGTTCTCGCCGATGGGGGAAAAAATAAAAATAGAATGGGGAAAAATCCTGAAATGTGTCGCAAAATACACTATACTTTGGCAGCCGTTAATTTACCTGGGCGGCCCGCCCAAGTAGGTGGAAACACTGAACATGTATTTGGCACCTGAGTTGAGCAAAACCAAACCATGAACGTGTGTGTGTGTGTGTGTGTGTGTGTGTGTGTGTGTGTGCGTGTGTGTGTGCGTGTGTGTGTGTGTGTGTGTGTGTGTGTGTGTGTGTGTGTGTGTGTGTGCGTGTGTGCTGTGCGCTCACACACTCCTCATCCTGGACGTCCCTCTCCGTGTTTGTGTTTCCAGATAAGCGCCACAGCTCCCCTGTCCCCTCCAGGAGCCCCCTGGGATCCATGAAGCCCAAGGCCCCCTCGGTGGCTTCGCCCGTGGCTCCCCCCTGTGGCCCCGGGGACACCCTCTCCTTCAGAGTCCCCAAGGACTTCCCCCACTCCCGCTTCAGCAAAGCCCCGCTGGCCGTCTACCCTCCCAAAGGAGCGCGCAGCAAGACGTGGTGAGAACACACTGCATGTTTTACCAATCCAAACATGTGGTTATCACTGTCTGAAGGCTCCCGTCTTTAACTTAGATTTACAGGCAGTAAATCAAAATAAAGTTGTTAAATGGCGCGCGTTTGAATTTATGAGGTGTTTCAACAAACATCCGTGTTTGTTTTTTGTCAAAATTAGGCGACTGCTTCTGCACCGTAGCCAAATAGATGCCATCAAAACCACCTGCTACACTTACCTGTTCCAGATGAATCCAACGGAATCTATACCTTCCTGTAGAACGAAATCCAAGAACATCCTTGGAGTGACCTATCCAAAGTCAAAAAAGGAAAAGAAAACATAATTGTTTGATTTATTCCAGTTCCCAATCACATACCTTGCTCTGTGACCTGTGGAAAACCGTTTCAAATAACAGTTCATATAATCATGTAGTTCATAACCCGCCCTATTTGTACCTAGTAGTTACCTCTGCCCTGTGCCAAATATCTAGTACCTTCTTGCAATGCATACTCGTCATTTGTCCAAAAATAAGTCTTAAATATAGCACAAAATTCTCTTGAAGTGATCTAAGAGGCGAGAGTCGAAGATCTAACTCTGATACCTGCAGACACCCTGGTTATAGTCATTTATCATTGTAGTCGCTTCTGCCACAGAAAAAGGTCCATAATCGTCCCCCTCCTCCCCGGCACCTTTGCCTTCATCTTGCCTCTTTGATATATTCCTCTCTTTCCGTCGCGATATTTTCCCTCCGTCTCCCTCGCTTTCTCTCCTCCATCACTATCCATGAGCGTTATTCTCAGTCGCTTAGCGCTAAATGGGCCAGAGTTGCCCAAAAGACTCATTTTCATCCGCCGTCCCTGGCCACATGTGGCCTGAAAAGACACGCAATAAAGCGACGTTTCCTCATTTCCTCCGACGCCTTGTTCCTCCCTCCCTCCATGTTTGTCCAACTCTGCCCACGTGTCGTCTTCCCTCCCCCTCCGCAGCGTCTCCCTCCCGGTCGTCAGCCTGGAGAAGATTCCCTGTCTGGGCAGAGCCAATGCAGCCTCTCACGTCCGCCTCGCCCCCTCTGCGTCCTCTTCCTCCGCCTCCTCCTCCTCCTCGTCCTCCTCCGCCACCCCTTCCCCGTCCCCCCTCAAACCCCCGACCCCCCTCCGCAACGGTGGCGGACCACCCACGCCCCCCTCCTCCCTGGACCGGAGGCCCTCGCCCGCGTGCTCCCCGCTGGACAGGCACCCGGCGCCCTCCGCCCCAGCCCGGTCCCCCTCCGCCTCCCCGCTGGAGAGCCGGGGGAGGCCCTCGCCGTCGCCCTCGCCCTCCCCCACCCACAGGCCGGCCGCCCCGCCTCTGGACAGGAAGCATCAGAACGGGGCGAAGGTGGCGTCCGGGTCGCACAGACGCCTCTCAGGTGAGTCGAGGGTTCCTGGTTCGGTTCCCCGGTTCCTCCTGGCAGCGCGTCGGAGTGTCCTTGAGCAAGACACTGAACCCTTAAGTGCTCTCGATGAGCTGGTGTTCATCTTGCACGGTTGCCGCTGCCATCGACGTGCGAATGTGGGGGGGGGGGGGCGAAACGGGGCGGAAATGCCGCCCTTGTGGAAAAAGCGCAGCCGGCATGCCGGGAGAGGGGTGCGACATTTTGGGTGATCATGAGCTGCACCTTGTTAAAATGAACCCTCAAACTTATTAGCGCTGCAGATATTCCTCTATAATCCCGTTTGAACTTGTGTGCTTTATCCGTGCGATTCTCCTCCAACCGTGTGTGATAACGTCACACTGGAGGCCGACGCCGTTGTGTAACGTCACACCGCCATGGTCACGCCATCTATCTAAAGTCACGCGGCAGAGGCGGCGGCATTTGTTTGCTTGAGTGCAAAGGCGCAGAGCCGTGTCAGAGATGGATCTTCCTTCCGGCAGTGTTGCGGGGTCTCTGTATCACAGCGGCTCAGGTGTTGGATATCTGACAGATAGCACGCGTCAAGGAAGATACCCGAGCCACGTCAAATATGTCCGATATTAATGACTTTTTGACATATAGAAGTGTGTTACCCGTCTTGTAAGTGGAGAGGGATATTGATTTTTATCTGGACTCTCTATCTTCGCTTGTCGGTGCTGTTAGGTAAAAGTTCTTGAATATGGTTTAATCTCCTCTGACTATTGATTTGTTTTTAGTTTTTTTGGGGTTTTTTTTTGTTGTTTTTTTTTACTCTGTCCCTTGAGGTGGTGGGTATACTTTTTTTAATCGGAGGCTGCTGACCTTCACCGCAACACAAGCTTCCCCCGCTGTATTAAACGCATTCCCACCGGGAATCGGTGGAAACGTCACATAGAGGAGCACAGACTTGACGCAAATATGTTGAATGGCTGTTTTTCCGACAAAAAGCCAGCTTAAAAAAAAAAGAAAGAAAGAAAGAAATCTAATATTGGATTTTTTTTTTTTTTTTAATTGTTTTTTTTTACAAAATAATCTCAGGGATTACCACTTTAAAAGTTTAGAACTCAGAACCCGTTTCTGCCTGGCACTGACGTGAGTCTCCTACCCAATGTGTCCTCAATGCGGTTTGAGATCCGGTCGGGTAAGCCTACCCGTTACGGAAGTGCAGGATTTATTATTTCGGAGTGAGGTATTTACACAAAACATCCCGTTTTTTTTTAACCCCGTAGCAACAGGGAGACGTGCGTGACGAGGCACGGAGAGGACACACGTTTTTATTTTTTTTTGTTTTCCTTCATTCAGGTCAGACCTTTAGTTTAAAAAAAAAAAAAAAAAAAAAGTGTGTGTGTGTGTGCACTGCGTACAGAGGTTCTCACGTTTAATTGCATTATGAGCGGGATCCGCTCAATTGAGATGCATGTGGAGACGCACGTTGAGGCCAAATGTAAACAGGGCCTCGGAGTCAGTACCTTCCCCCGCCCTGATGATGTCATCACCGCGCTGCGCTGTCGCCGAGCGCCGTCGCCATCTCGGAAAAAATTGCTTCCATGGGTTTCTCACCGGTATTTGGAGCGGTAGTTTCCGCTCTCCGGATGCTCTGTAGCCCCTTGCGCCGCCGAGACGTTCGGAAGGGGCGCCCCGCTCTGGGGGTCGGGATGGTGCCGGGTCCCTGATGGGGCGTGGCGCTGCTTGGAGACACTCTGGTTCTTCATCACTCCTCCTCCCACTGCAGCACTCCACCTGCTGTCCTTTTTTCAACTTCCCTCTTACTGAGTGCTCCACCAACAATGTTTAATTTTTGCGTCGCCACTTTTAGGGGTGATTTATTGTTTCTTTTTTATTTTAAGGATTTTAATTTATTCTGTTTGTTTCGCCCCTCCCTCGTGCGGTGTGGTGCTGTATCGTGCTGCGTTCCAAGGCCTCTGATTCAAAACGGCGTAATTCACAAGCTCCTCCTGCCAAAAGCTGCTTCTCTTTCTCTATTAGAAGAAAAAAAAAAAAAAAAAAGCCCCTCCACCTCTCGCGTCTCGCTGTGTATTTGTCAACCTCGCTCTCCTCCTCTCCGCCCCAGTGCATTCGTCTCCATTTGTCTCCTCTTTTATTCCCTCTGTCTCTCTCGCCCGCCCTCTCGTGTCTGTCCTTCCTTTTTCCTGAGCTCCCTTGTCTCTAGCTCCCTTGAATTCACCGTCTCTCTCTCCATCTCTCTATCTCTCTTGAACTGACCCCTGACTCACTGTGTGTGTGTGTGTGTGTGTGTGTGTGTGTGTGTGTGTGTGTGTGTGTGTGTGTGTGTGTGTGTGTGTGTGTGTGTGTGTGTGTGTGTGTGTGTGCGCGCGCGTGTGCGTGTGCACGGACTACTACTCTACTGTTTATTGCCCTGCCCTTAGCGCACTGCACCCTGCCAGAGAGCACGCTTATTACGGGGATTAGGAGCCAGTATTAGATGATGACATCCTGAAAATAAACAGCGTTTACACTCGTCCTCGGTCTTGTTGCCTCCCGTCAGCAACTTCGACCGCTGGCCCCAATACGAGACCTTTCCGGGACATGGGGAAGGAGGGGAAAAGCATCCATGCTTAAACTTAAAATAATGAATCATACATAAGGATCAGACGTTTAGTCTGTCTTTTTTTTTTTTTTTTTTGGCAATTAAATGCTTTTTCTCGTTGAACTGGAACAACAGGCAACACATGACTACGCAGCCAACACTCGATGCCAGGCAATAAAAACGATCAAAGACGAAAGCTTTTCTTGTTTAGACGAATGATGAATCCATTTTTCTCTCCTTGAAGTCTTTATTTGCACCCCCAAAAAAGAAAAAAATCAGTCCCTATTTAATTTATTTATTTGTGTATTTTACCTTCATGTATACAGGGAAGTTTGGCTGAGGATTTGTTTCCCTTAATATCTGACATGTCGGTGCTTCGGGTATCAGGCTTCTACATGAATGCAGATCTCATTTCAAAGCGCCCTGTGCGTATTTCGATCAAGTTGTACTGTATGTGGAGCATTTCAGTCAGCAGACCTAACACAGGAAGTGTGTGTGGTCATTGCTTTGGTTTGGAAACCTCCCTGCTCGAGCCGTAACATCTCAAGGCTGTTCTTGCGTGTTGTCAACTCTGCTTTAAGGCTGCTAAAGAGTGCATCGCCGTTCCACCAAAATATACCCTATAATATATACTGTACATTAAAACATACTTACAACAGCTATCAAAATCAAATAATAAAAAAAGATTTAGTAGAATAGAATGCACCTAAAAACACGGCTGCATAAAATGGGGAAAAACGCGCAAAGAATTGATTGTGTTATAGCGTGCATGTTGTATAACAATTTCATGTTTTTTACGTTATTAGAAGCTATTTAACAGTTTTGTGACCAGTGACACCTATTCATAATTAATATTTAATTAGTTAAACGTTATTACCAAGAACAGATTGCACTGATGATTGAAATCATTTGATATAATCCTATATAGAGCATACAGATACTGTTTTCAAGGTATGATATGTGTGTATATATATTTTAAGGAATAACTCTGATTTTTTTTTTTACGTTTATGTAAAGTTAGTGAATGCATTAAATAATTACTAGTGTGGAGGAACAATGTGGGTTTCTATGGGAATTAACCCTACCCACATCCTCCAAAAAAAATCGACACGCTCCTCAAATAAATCCAAACTGTTCCTTTAACTGCACATCTGCCGCATTTGTGCGTTATGTTTGTGCATCACGTCGCCTCTTCAATTTGCTCCGACAATGAAAATGATAAAATGATATGTCTCGCAGCCCAAAATTGAGGGTTGTCATTTTTCCGGCGGTCGGGACACTTTCCCTCTCAGCCGCACCCCGTGATCCAGCGGAGTGAGCGCTCATTTGGGCGGATGTCAGTCACAGCGGACTGCTGGTGTGTGTCAGCCGGTATTTAACCATCGACACCAACCGAAGAAAATGAATTAGGATGGAATAAAACGGTGCACAGCAATCCAATGAGTACGCCAATGCGGTAAAAAAGGCCTCAAATCTAACGTTGTCCCGTGTTTTTTTTTTTTTTTTTTGGTTTTGTTTTTTTTTTCTTCCCCCAGGGAGGGTGTTCGACCCCAACAAGCACTGCGGGGTCCCGGACCCCGAGACGAAACGAGCCTGCACGCGGTCGCTCACCTGCAAGGTACGAGCGATGGGGAGGGGGGAAAAAAAACAAAACAAAAAAAACACTCGGGACCATCCACTCGCACGCCCTCTCCTCTTCGTCTCCATTATCTCTCCATCTCTCCCGGTTCTTATTTAATAACCGCCGAAGGAGGGGCGAGGCTCTCTCTCTCTCTCTCTCTCTCTCTCTCTCTCTCTCTCTCTCTCTCTCTCTATTTCTCACTCGCTCTCTCTCTCTCTCTCTCTCTCTCTCTCTCTCTCTCTTTCTCGCTCGCTCTCTCTCTCTGTCTCGCTCTCTCTCTCCTCAACAGGGAAATAATAGATGTGGAGCCTGGAACGTCCTATTGCGCTGACACTGAGGCCTCTAATTACCCCCCCCCCGCGCAGCCTTTACTGCTCATCGTTTTGTCGTTAAGTAATTAAGGCTGCATGAGCGTTTTTCCTTTTTTTCTTTTCCCCCGTCAGGTAGAACTACTTATAACTTCAAATTACTAACTTGCTTTACCTCTGCTTTACCCCTGCTAATGTGTTCCCCGTGATTGATTTTCATAGCGGATTAATATTCATTTATATTAAATGCATAAAAATATTAAAATAAAATGTTAATTGAATACTTTTATAATTCGGCTCTTCCGATGACGTTGGGGTTCTGCGCAGCACAGAACGACTTGGACCTAAATTGCACCCGAAACGTGCGCCATGTATTCATTCTGTTCGTAGCAGCGTTTCTCACGTCGGCATTTTCCTTAAATTTCACCGGGAACGTGGTCGCGGTCAACCTCAAGTAATTGTGATCGGGCATCTATGAAGGACTTATGACGGTTCCAGCTCCGGCTGCTCGATTCAGGGAAGAAATATTGTTTTTTTTGGCCGGAGGTGGGAGTAGTCTCCCGCACTGTAGGAGCGATCAACTCCGGGGTTTGACAGCTTCTAAATGCTCCTCAACGTGTCGCTCCATGTCTTTTTTCCTCCAGACCCACTCCCTAACGCACCGGCGGGCCGTTCCCGACCGAAGGACAGACTTTGACATCCTCCTGGCCGAGCACAAGGGGCGAGCCAAGGAGAAGGAGAGAGAAGGGGTGAAGGAGAAAGAGAGGGCAGGAGGTGGAGGGGGACAGGGGAGGAAGGACGGCAGCGGCCAGGAAACCCCTTCTCCCAGTAGGCCTCACTGCCCCAACGGCCGAGCCCTGTCCACGCTGAAGCTCCGGCTCGCCAACGCACACGTACCGAGGTAGGAGCACCGCGTTTTGTAGGGGCAATCCACGAGATTGTCTGGCTTGGTCCCAGAATTCCGTTGGTGGCCATTGTCGGTTCTTTTCTCAAAAGTTTGCCTTCTCTTGATCGATTGATTTGTTGTTGGGGTTTTTTCTTTCGTGCTCCCCTGAGGTAGTGGGGATATCTTTTGTTGCTTTTTTTTTCTTCTTCTCATCCATATCGACAGTTAACTGACCACCACTTCCTACGCTGCTTTATCAAATTCACTCCTTGCGATCTCGATCTGGCCGGGAAAGGCGGGCACCGCCACCAACAATGGTTTCTTGAAAAGCTGCCAGCTAAATGGATATGCAATAAATACCAAAATCAATTTTATCTGTTTTCTTGCAAAATAATCTCCCAGATTACCACTTTAAAAAGCTTTCGTGCTCTCAATATGGAAACATGCAGGCACATGGGAGTACACGCTATAATCTGAGGAGTCAAGGTCTAGTGTTTAGGTTTAGTGTGAGTCAGATCGTGCGATGGAACTCAAGTATAAATCTTCATCTTAGCAGAATTCAGGACGTGCAAGATGTACATTTTTTTTGTCGGCCCCTGCTCCGCTGTACAACCCATTATATATTTCAGCGGTCCACCCGCGACCGGCCAGGTCTAGTCGCGCTGACATTGTCACAGCGGACGCGCGACACGATCGTGGCAAAATAATTCACGGGCACCGACAGCGCTTCACTGGAGCCTCTGACTCGTCTGAGGGCGATTAATCAGCCGTCTCCTGCAATGTAACACCGACCCGCCGAGACATCCACCCGACATCCACGGTGAAGGAATGTGCTGATGACGTGAACCTTTCTCTGGAGTCAAAACCAAAACACAGGGGGAGTCTGCAGAGGCCTTCACCTGAAGTCAACTAGGCGTGAGGGGAAGCCGGTCGTTTCCTCTTTTCGTCACTAGGGGTCGCTGTAGACCAAAGTGCTATATTATGCCCCTTCTGGAAATTAAAAAAAATAAAATAAAAAATAAAGGATAAAAAAGCTTGTGCCAAGTTGGTTTTTTTTTGTGCAAGTTTTTCAGATTTTTTTAAATTCTTTTTTTATTTCATGGCTTGCACCAAAATAAAGTAGTAGTGTCTGTCCAATTCAGTGTCTTTGTTTTTTATTCTTCAGTAGGCTCTCCAAAAATATATATTTTTTACATAAATATATTATTGTCGTATATTTTTTTATATTTTATATATATATATATGCAGTATATATAGATTGTATACATTGTATAGTATATGTAGTAAAATCTAGTTAGATTATATATATCATCTAATAGTATTAGATATGATATAATAATATTGACATATAACATTTGTCTTTTCTATTTATCTCTTGTTTCAAAAGGGCGGGATTTGTGATTTGACACTTTAATATTCAATGAACATATTTCAGTCTGTGTTTTCTTTCCTTTCCTTCCTTTTTATTTGCCTCCTTGACCATCCTCCGCAACCGCTGAGTGTCTCACTCCACCAATCTGTCTTATTTTCCTTCTGTACCTTTTACTTTACCGCTCTCTCCCTCCCTCTCTCTCTCTCTCCCTCCCTCCCTTCCTCTCTCTCGCTCGCACTTCATCTCTTTCCACCCACTCTCCCCGTCTCCTCTCCTCTTCATTTCCCTCTTCATCACTCTGCCTCGGCTGCCTCCCTCTCTCCATTTACTCACTTCCCCTCCTCGTCTCTCTCCTCCATCATCCGTCTGTTTCATTCCGCTCGGCCTCGTCTCTTTTCTCCACTTTCTCTTCCTTCTGTTTTGTTTTTTTGTTTTTTTGCTCCGTAATTCCCGGTTCTTACTGCCGTTCCATCCCACGGCTCAGGGTTCCGGGGTCGACCTCCTCTACCTCCGTCGCTGTCCTCCAGACCCCGGCTTCGGCCTCGCACACGGACCCTCTGCCCCACGGCTGGGCTCGGACCCCCGCGGACGGCGCTCCGCTCTCCAGCGACGACGGAGAAGCCGAGACCCCCGACGACGCCGACGGACCCCCCTGCCACTTCTCCACCCACCACCCTCGACCGCTCGGGGTAAGGACCTGGAACACCGCCCCCCAAATGCTCATCTCACTCATCACACAGAACTAAGTGATATGATGAGTGAATCTTGAACAAGCATTGCCATTTTTTATATTTAATATATATTTATATATATTTATATAATCATATTATATAATATACATAATATTTAATTGTATATATATTTGAATATGGAAAAAAATATATATTTTTATCAAAAAAAAATATTTTATCATTTTATTTTACATATTTTATTTTAGTTCACTTCTAAATAAACTCCCTAGCATCCATGTTTCTCCATTTTTGGAAATTCAGCAGGGTTCCTGTAATGAAGCCATGTTATTAGATGTAAAGTTCACAATATTATAACCAAATCATTTTACACATAACTGTGTTTAAAAAAAAAAAAAAAAAAAAAAAAAAAAAAAAAAAGTCGAGCCAGGGCAGTCCTGTAGACATACCTTTATATTGAGTTCAGTTAAACTAATATTGTTGCTTGAGATAGTAATTATTTAAACTCTTTAGTCAAGGTCCTAACACTGCAGGCTGATAATTAGAGATCCAAACAAAGCACTGAACTCTCAACCTCTGGTGCAGGCTGTAAAACAGTACCCACATAAAAACATATTTTCTATTATTATTTTCAATCACAAAATGATTATTTTATGTCACAACGTCAGTTTCACAGACTCCTTTCCGACAATAGTCTGGCCACTGATTTTGCTTTTATCCCCCGTGAGACCCATTTTATTAGTCTCATAAATGAGTTGTTAACTTCTTAACCAAAAGAATCCCGTAAAACGCGGAACTGTCACCGCCAACTGCATGCATCTACGTCACGTGAAACGCTTGTGTCTTGATGTCTGTGTCGTGCTTTACTCATGTGGTGCGCACGTTTAACAACGCTCGGGCACCAGATGCTAAAAGCCTAAGCAAACAGACTGACATGACTAGAGCTTTTGTGTTAAATGTATTTAATTATTCAAGTGTGTATGTCGAACATTTGGGTTTATCATCATATTTTTGTGGTGTGTTTTTTTTCTATATATATATATATTTTATTTTTTACATCCATCTATTGAGGTTTTCCTCAGATCTCGTAAGAGCTGAGGTAATTGTTTGTAATTATTTTTCTTTCTGCCGTGTTCCGCACGTCGCTGCTGTTTGTCATCAATGGTTTTCATGGCTCGGTCTGTCATTTGACGTCACCCGGGGGCCGCCTTGGTTTTTACACTTAACCCTGCTGATGCCCCCTCCCTTCTCTTCCTCCTCCTCCTCCTCCTCCTCCTCTCCTCACCTCCCTCCTCCTCTCCTCCTCCTCCTCTCCCCCGTCTCCTCTCCCCTCCCTCTGTAGTTCTGTGTGTTCAGCAACAGGCTGATGGGGCGAGGCCACTTTGTGTTCGACCGCCGGTGGGACCGGATGAGGCTGGCGCTTCAGAACATGGTGGAGAAACACCTCAACGCACAAATGTGGAGGTGTGTGTGTGTGTGTGTGTGTGTGTGTGTGTGTGTGTGTGTGTGTGTGTGTGTGTGTGTGTGTGTGTGTGTGTGTGTGTGTGTGTGTGTGTGTGTGTGCGCGCGCGCGCGATCTCCTCAATCCCCAATCAGACTTTGAGGAAACGTTAATGACGTTGCCGCTGGGTTCCATTTGTTTTTTTTCAGTACGAAGAAGCAAAATGGGAGAAGGAAGAAGAGTTTGTTCTGGTCAACGATAAAGTGGCAGCGATGGAGATGAGAGTTGTATTAAGGGATTTCGATTTTAGCAATTTATCGGCCAAGAGACGCTCAGAATTGCGTGTTAATTGACTTTTTAACCTACCTCAAGTGATTCTTCCTAAGTTTATATAGTTAATTATAGTTTATATAGTTAATGTCACGAGGAAAAACATTGATTAAATCAGTAAATGGCTTCTCTCTATTATATAATATATATCTTACTGCAACAACAATAACAATGACCTTGCCTGGGAATTGAGAGGTTTGGCATTTTGACCTTTAATTTCGGCAACTTTTGGTCAGATCATTTAGATATTTTGACCTAAGAGATTGACAGCAGCCTCGTGTATTGGATCAAATGTAAAAATATAACTAGCAATTCTTAAAATCATTACCAATGCAACTTTTTGTAGTAGAAAATCATTAAAAAGCTTTTGGTTAATTAGCTTAACCACACGTTTCGGAGTTTCTTTCATTTTCTGAATTAAATTTGAACCCCTTAACCTTTAATTTGTTGAACCTTAACCGATTTCACTCGAAAAATGGTCAGTAGAGTGATGGTTTTGGGGGAAAAAAAAAAAAAAGCATCTTTGCTTCTCTCTGCGTTGCAGGAAGGTTCCTCTGGCGACCGAGAGCTTCCTCGCCTCTGGAAACTCCACCGTCTCGCCGCAACAGCCCCGCCCTCCCTCCCCCACCTCCCCGGACCCCCCTCGGCACTCCTCCCCCTCGCCCTGCGACCCCTCCGCCTACGCCGCCACCGCCCCCCAGTCGGCGTCCACCGCCGGGGTGTTCGGCGTCAAAGACTCTTCCCCGTCACCCGCCCTTGTTTCCTTGCACGGGAAACCCTGCAACGGCAGCCACAGTCCCGCCAGGCCCTCCAGAGAGAGGGAGGACTATCTGGCGGGGGCCAAGAAGAGGAAAAACCCCTCTTCATCGTGGTCGCCGTCTTCCTCGTCCTCCTCCTCTTCTTCTCCGAGCGTGGCGAACCACAAGAGGAACGGCAGCAGCTGCTGCCCGGACTCGGTGGGGGTGGGGGTGGCGACCCCTGGTCAGAGAAGAGGCCCCGAGCGTGGGGGAGGCCGGCCGGGGAGCAGGGAGGAGTACTGGCTCTCCCTGGTGGACCGCTCCGTGAGCCACGGCACCCAGTACAGGTGGGTGCCCCGGGAGACAAAAGATGCCGAGAGGTCCGCGATCACGGAGGGCTCCCTCCACGGGTTTGCAAGATTTACATGCGCTACGTTCGGTGAGCGCTATGTTCGGTGCAGCTGTCCAGAACCAGATGGGACCTCCAGAACATCTGAATTCTGAGTTCAGCTTGGATTCAGCAAGGTGCTGACTGTATGTCCAAACCTCTGTAACCCCACAGGCCCTTACACTTGAATCCGTCAATAATACCCCTTTCCCGCTGCACTAAAAACCCGATGACACCCGCTAACATCCGGCATTTGTTATCAGTGGGAAAGGAAAAACCGGGGTCTCGGTCCCAATAGACAGGGGTTTTAATCGGCTCCACCTCCGTAACCTGCGCGATGCGACGCGCGTTGAAATTCGGGACGCTGGCGTAAATAGACGGGAATATCTGTGTATGATTCCATCATTGCTATATCCCAATTAGAAATCAGAAGTTACCGACTTTTGTCCCGCATGGGGGACCGTGAAATGTTGTGAGTGTGGGGATCGCACCGTGGGGGAGCACGGCGGAGAACCCCCACGCTCGCCCACCGGTCCCCGCTCCCCTCTGCCAAAGCACGGGTGCTCCACGCTGCTTCTACCGTAGTGTTGGGTCGTTCGCGAACGCATCCGATTCTTTTGAACGGCTCAAGATACTTGGGTCAAGATTTACAGTTTTATGTCGTTGTTTGTTTACATTGTCTACTGTTTTGTTCCCAGTCACACTGAAACCATGACACGCCCCTTGTCTAACGTGGTTTCGTGAAGAACTGCGTGCGAGCGCGCGCGTGTGTGACGGTTGTATTCGTTTGTTTTTTCGTACATGCGCTCCTGTCTCTGGGGGAAGGAGAGCCCATAAAGAAGTCTCGCACCAGAGCCCGCCTTTCAGGTTATGCTCAGGTGCTGTTGAGGTGCAGCGCTCAGACACAGGGGCAGATGATTGATGGATCCATGGCTTCGGCTGTTCGCACCCAATTTTCGAGCCCCCGCTGTCTCCATAGAAATAAGAAATAAGAAAAATTCTTCGTCAGTGTTAGTCAGAAGAGGGGGACATTTTTTTGCACTCTTCAATAGTCCAGTTTTTCCCCCGCTCTCTCGTGGAAGCGCCCTGCCGCCGTCTCCGGACGCCGTAGCCCGGCCGCTGGAGGACTCTCCGCCTTCCCTCAATAACGACGCGTTTTCTCCGGCGACCGCTGCCCGCCGGTTATCATTCGTTGGGCTGTGTTCCGTTTATCGCTCAACCCTCCGCGGAGCCTCGGCCCCCGGACGCGGCGAGGCGTGGAAATTCCCAGGAAATGCGCTGAAGCCGACGCGCGGCGGCACTGAGATCCCCCGCCCTTCCCCGTCGGAGCGCTCATTCAAACCGCGACTCAACCGCTTCGCCGTGTCGCTTTTGGGAGGCGTGGACCGTGGCCTAATAGAGGGATCGCTGGGTGTGGAAAAGGACTGCAATATTTATTTAACTTCCAGTTGTGAAAGGGTGAAGGAGACAGCGAAGCTTTAAATATTTAAAGGCTCGGGAAACTAACCAGGCACCACTTGTTTATTATGCGGTCGACGGTGCGTTGTGTTCCCACCCCTGACATTCTAAAACTGACTGAACGACCTTGTCTTTTTTTTTTTTTTAATTTATTATTATGTCATTACTCACGCAGGGTCGACCGAAGAAGATAACCACGGTTGCTAAATTGTGAAACTTCCCCATTAAAAGATAAAGGTTTCGCAGTGTTCTTCAGTTTGGACTCTTTGGGTGTTCCCTAACGCCGTTGTTCTTCTGACAGCGTTGTACTGGACGTGCCGATGCGCGCCGGGGCACCGTCACCTCGCGCTCCGAACGGGCGCCACCGAAGGGGCCTGAGCAGTCGGAGGGCCGTTTGTGGGGTGTGATTCGCACGTAAATGCGAAACGCGGTAAATCAGTGGCGCAAATGAACTCCCTTGTAGCTGTGCAACACTCGGCTCCCGCCCTCTCACGGTGTCCTTGGAGGAGGTCGTAAACACCGACCCTATCTTTCCAAGTCGGTCTGTTTCAGGACATTAGCCAAATTGTGTCTACGGGTAGATAGTTCACAATAACAACTTCACTTTTCTTTCTTTCATTCTAATTTGAGCACTCCTTGTCGTCCTGCTCCAGCCTGGACTCGGCCCCCAACGGCTCCGGCAACGTCTTCCGCTCCCCGAAAAAGGACTCGGCTCCCGTCTCCCAACCGCTCGCCGCGCCGCCCTCCAGCCCCCTGGCGTACGGCGGAGGAGCCAGAGGGAGGAGGAGGAGGAGCCCCAGCCCCTACGGCACCAAGGCCAGTAAGCTGAGCAGGCCGGGCGGCGGCTTGGGCGGCCTCTTCAGGAAGGGGAGCGACGCCGGGGGGATCCTCTCCCTGGGGCCCGAGTCCCCAGGACAGGTAGGCTCCGTGACGTGGGATGTCTGTTGGACCCAGGGTCCAAAGGGGATATTGTTAAAGGATGGGCTAATCCTTCCACCCAAATATCTGGCCCCGTCATTTACAACTTTAGAACTGACGAAGCTCGCAGTGTTGTCACACAATGTTTTATACGGGAAAACGTTTTTTAAACTGTGCATTTTACCAGGGTTTTTTTGGGGGTTTTATTGACTCCTTTTCTCTCCCGCAAGTCAGCTCTTTTTGCCACATCCGCACTGACGTGAAACCAGAAACAGGGAGTTGCGTCGCTTCCTACTGGAATGTGATATTGTGATGACTTAGAACATGCAAAAGACAAATGCACCGAGATATGTTACCTATTTAAATGAAATCCTCAGGCTCAGGAAGGTTACAATCCTCTGTCTATATTTTTCCGTGCAGGGGGGGGTAAAATGGCCATTGTTGACCATTTAGGTGGGGCATATAGCTGAGTTGAATGTGTAGCTCAGCAACGTCACTACAAATCGTAATTGTATTATTATTTAAATGGTTTAATACCAATGTAATCCATCTTTTCCTCCCCTCTCTCCTCCAGGATAAGATGCACCATTGACGAAGGTCTGCGGAACAGGCAGAACGTCGGGCAGCTGTGCGGGCCACCACCGTTTGTGACCTTTGACCTCACCACTCTGCCACTGATGGAGCAACCCTCCGTTGCGCAGTGACAGTGACTCCCTTCCCTCACTGACAGTTTGACACTCGCCCACTATGGATTCTGGGATATTGGGAGGCCTTGTGTGACGGGCCGACTCCCCGCGTCTCGCCACGATATGCCCTCGTATGGACTGGTAGGGATCTCCATCCCATGGTAGCGGATCCTTCGATGGAAAGGCTCGCGTCCTGGTCGGTTTTCATAACGAGACGACGGATTCATAAACTCGCCCTCCGTCAAGGGAATCTGCTTGCTTTGTTTTTAGTTTTTTTTGCGTTTTTATTTTTTAATTTTTTTCCCCAAAGCTCCAAAGGCCAGACTGTTTTATATAGTCTGAGTCATTGTTGTTGACAATAACCACATTGGAAAGGTTTTCATTTTTATTTTTATTTTTACTTTTTTCACTTTTACTTTCTGTTTCCCCATTACTGAACCAAATTAGAGATGACTTCCTGTTATAGCTTGTCCCTATTCCTGGTTTCCACGTCGGGGTCAGCGGAACCAGGAAAGGAACGTTGCATTGTGGTCCGTGTTTGTTTATCCGGCGGTAGAGCCTTTGAAGGGACCCACTTCCATCCCATCAGGCGCTGCGGGACTCGAGTCTCCAACCGCAGCGGGTCAATGTCAGCGTTACCGGGATATCTACGGTCACAAACGGCGATGACAAGCGTCCAACAGAATCAACCTTACCTACTGTAACGGAAAATCTATTTTATATTTCTCCCCCTGTGACCGCGCCCCCGGTCCACCCGCTCTCAGCTATAAATGGGGAAGTGAAAAGGAGCTTTCTTTCTTTCTTTCTTTCTTTCTTTCTTTTTTTTATTTTTTTTTGTTCGGCGCTTCTCGCCCCCTTGGCTCCACCTTGCATGCCTGCGTTCAAAGTGCACTTACTTACTTCCCCCTCCCTCCGTGCGCTTTCCTCTTTCTCCTCGTCCACTTGGCCACGGTCTCCGGCGACGTCAAGCCAAGGATCGGCTCGAAAACAAGGGAAGGAAATAAGCGGAAAGCGTCGACAATGCCCCCTCAGCCGCCGCACACAAGCCCCTTGTCCGTGCGCCGGGGGCCCTGCATTCAAACTGAATTATGAATGTGGACGGGGGAGGGCGGGTTGTGTGGTGTATGATAATTGATCATTTGTCACATGGCGTCACGTGTTGTTGTTTTGTTTTTGTTGTTGTTGTTTTTTTGTTTTCTTTTCGGCGACCGCCATAGTTGAGCGACAGAAGCATTTTGAGCGAATGGAAAATAAGGAATTTAAAAAATCAACGGTCGATAGTGGTACGAATGTAAAATATTTGTTGAAATGTGTACATATCTTATTATTTTCTGGTATTTATTAATAATTGTTCTTGCTCCAGTTTTGCTACAGAAGCGCCGAAGGCGTAGTGTTTTTCTTTTTTTCTAACTGAGTTCTATGTGCCAGTGTGTTGGGTGGAACCGGCCTGGATTCAATGATGCATCATAACTCCAAAACCCATCAAGCCTTTGGTAATAACGTCGAACTTGAAAACAGTCAAACTCAACTTCAGGTCATCCAAAACCCCGACCAGTGTTGTATGACAGACAAGACGTCTGCTCGCTCCAAAAAAAAAAATAATCCATTTTACCCCTCGTCCTTTGGTCGCTGATCTTGCGCTATATTCCGAAATATAAAAATCTGTTAAGCCGTGAGATAACCGGGTCCAGAACCCCCGTCCTAAATTGCCCGTGGCGGGCAAGGAGGGATTTATTTCTCCTTGATATCTTCCCCGTGTCCTATATTTCTCCACATCATTCCAATTGGCACGACGGAAGGATCTCTCAACTGTTGCAATATAAAAACCAGGAGCCGTCGATATTCAAATGGGGAGGGCCCCGCACTCCCTTTTCCCTTTTCTTTCAATGTTCAAATGTTTGTTTTTGTTGTTTTTTTAAACCAAGTCTGGTCCGTCGTTAGTATAATCATGTTCGGCGGTTTTCTAAGACCTGGTTCGGAACTTGAAACACTGTCGTATTATTTCCGCCGGGAGGGCCGCGGCAGCTTTTCCTTGGAACCGGACTCGCGAGCGTTGAAATCCGTCGAATACCGGATTCGCGTCCGAAAACGATCGGACCCGGCGTTTCAGATGCGAAAGGCCGGCAAATGTTCATTTTGCCTTTCGATACCGCTCCCGAGGAGTGGTGTTTTCCGGGGGACAAATAGAGATGTTACGTTTGCCTGGTGGGTAAAGACCGGAGGACCCCACAGCGTGTTCAGAAGACAACCCTCAGATGTATCCAGCTCCGCTCCTGTTGCACTCATTGACTGCGACCCAAACTCCCTGCAATTCTATCTGATGAAGCCATGGCACCAACCTGTGTATTTGGCAACCACAACCAAACCTTTCTAAACAGGAAACCAGAACGATTGAATTGAAGTGAATTCATTTAGGAATAAATGAAGCACCCCGCTGAGCGGATATGCCTTTAACTTTCCCCCTGTTCCCGGGTATTTCATGTGTTTTATTTATCGGGGGGGGGGGGGGGAGTCAACTTGTCGCTCATCCAATGCCTCCCCGATGGAACGAAAGCAGCCGAAAGCGTTTTGAGCGGCATGGAAATGCCGACGCGTGACGGGCTCCGCCGGGCACTCACGGGCCGCCAGGCGTCCGTGCGCCGACGCCCGAATCATGAATATTCAGTTTAGCCGCGCGACAGCTTCCCTCCCCCGTCCGACGGGTTGATTGATCCATTCGGTTATATCCGCGCGCGCTATTTCCGTCTCTCTGACTCCATGCAGGTACAGTCCGTCGAGACGCCTGCGGCCCACAGTGCGGGCGCGTTACCATCTCTGGCGTGATCAATTCCCGCTGTCGTGCGGCGCGTTGCCGTCGGCGACGGCCGTCGGAATTAAAAGTGAACAGCGTCTGCGCGAGGACGCCGCAGGGTTTTGTCCCGGTTTTGGCGGGTTGTGTTTGCCGTAGCGTGGCGCGAGACAATTTGGGGTGTTTTCTTTCGTCAGACGAAGTCAAATTTGGAATGTTGAGTATTGAAATCAAAATAATGGTTTGGATTAGTTTTGATGGGCAGCTACAAGCCGCGGCTCCTGCCCCCACTCGTGTCCGGGCCCCTCCCTCTTCCAGGGCAAAAGTCCTTGAGTTTGGGGCTCAGGTGGTTTTGGCAGAATCCTCACTCTCGATTTACTGTCGACCTTTTTTTTTTTTTTTTTGTTTGTTTGTTTGAAGAAAAGTCACAGCTTATTGCAGCTGAATCGAGGGCCGTGCTCTTGTGATTGTGGGTTTCCAGCCGGTTGTGAGTTTCTTTGCTGTTAAATAGTTGGAGAATTTACAGAGGTGTTACGATATT
Organism: Zeus faber; assembly: GCF_960531495.2. Taxonomy (NCBI): domain Eukaryota; kingdom Metazoa; phylum Chordata; class Actinopteri; order Zeiformes; family Zeidae; genus Zeus; species Zeus faber. The sequence continues at coordinate 10,785,407 of NC_137208.1, forward strand.
TTTACAAAGCCTTCCCCTCTCGTTTTTGCACTTTGTCTTAATGCCCAGATCTTCTATTTATATAAATATTTGAGATATATAAATCTATACCAATATATATTTGTAAAGACTTTTTTTTGTGAATTACAGTAAATCATGAAGAGTATACGTATACTTTATAGGAGTAACTTTGTAGTAGGAGGCCCCCAAAACCAGGGCACTGTAGTTTTCTTTTTTTTTTTTTAATTTTTTTTTCTCTTCTCGGGTTTTTTGGCTTCACATCCAAACTGCGTCTGAATATTGAATGTTTCTGAGCGATGCCTTTGAAGAGTTGTGGTTGCTACACTTACTATAATCAGTTCAGAAAACAGTTTTGCGATCAAATTAATGTAATTACACCTGCTGTATAAATGGTCTTATATCCAAGCTTTTATTAAATTGGTGAAAATGTTTGTCATGCATGTGTTTTGGAGGTATATTAATATGGTCACTTGTTAGTTGACCGGGGGGGGGGGACCCCGAACTCAACACACAGTCTCAATGTGTCGATGCTGTAGGGTTGCCAGTTCAGTCCGCTGAGTTGTGATGTTCTCGCACAAGGCGTTGCAGTTCATACCTGGCAACCCCCGCCCCCCCCCCGGCTCACTCGAAGCAGCGCTTCACAGCCGGTGATCCAGCTGAGTCTGGCGGATGCACAGTCAAAAATAGTTTTGAATGCAGCAGCGTTTAGTTTAGTGAGCGTGCACATTAACCGGTAATGTGAGATGCTTTAAAGGAGAGAAAAAGAACAAACAAACAGAATAATCTTTGAGTCGACACTCGCCGCGGAAGGACCAGTTATAAATGAGTAAAGCACTGTTTGTTTAGCTGACTCTGTGACCTTGCAGAAAGACAAATTGTCGCCGCTGGCAGCGGAACGGACAAATAATCCCATGAATGTTCTGTAAGGCACAAAAAAAACAAAACAAAGTGCATTGTTGGGTGAATAATGAGTAATTTCTGGCTCTGCAGCGCAAGCGGAGGTAACGCTTCGGAACGGCCTTCGTGCTTCGTCGTCTTCGGCTGCACCCGGATCAGGCCGCGCTACCCTGTGTCGGGAGGCGCCCTCCCTATTCCAACGTCCCGGAGACTCGCCCATGCATCCATGCCTGCTTCTCCGGGGGAACGTTCCGTAACCGACCCTGCAGGCCGAGAGGTCAGGAGGAAGGAGGCAGACCCCCACACGCACACACGCCCGCACAGGCACACACACACACACAGACGGCGCAAATTATCACCGGGTTCCTTTTGGAGCCGTTTAAAACCCGAACCCGTCTCAAATCCGTGTGAAGGACGAACGTCCAAGCACGCAACGGCTCAAACATGCAACCGATGCTCTGCTTGGCGGCAGGAACGCATGTGCGGTCGCACGCGTACGGGGACATCATCGGGACGCCCGGGCCCGCGGCGTTCCCGTTTCTGCTTTCACTTTTGTGCGGACGGAGGATTCCGCGCGGAGCAGGTCGTTTAAAAACATCTGAACGAGCGTTAACCCAACTCGACGCACGCAAGGTGCACTCGATTATTTGAGGCGGCTGATAACCTCTTGAGGGACGGAACCCTTTGATAGCGTAACTATTCATTTATTCAGGGGGGGTTGTTTTTTTTTGTTTGTTTTTTTTTTGATGAAAGGGAAGCCCACGTGCTTGCGTTCCAGCGCCGCGTCATTGTGGCGGCTCGCAGAGATGGGCGCGGGAACCTCCATACGTCCGGGACCCCGAAGCTCCGAGCCAGAAGTGCCGCCAAATCAATGCCCGCGGACGGGCCGAGAACCCCGAGGCCGCGGACCGTAAATATAGAACGGCCGGGGGGGGGGGAGAGGGCCCCTTCCCCGCGTTGTGCTCGTCCTCGATTTCGACCCGCAGAGGCGCCGTGGAGGGAGCGGGGGATAGCGTTTTCTTTGTGGCACAACAACAGTGGCCGTCTTGTCCGGCGCGCCCCGGCCGCGCATTCTTCCCCTTCGTCCTCGACGCCGCGGCCGCTCCGCTCCTGCGCGTCGGGTGCGTGGGTCGCGGCATTCCCATCCACGTTTAAAACCCCGACCCCGACCCCCCCGATGGTCGCCTTCCGGTCTCCCTCGCAGGAGCCTGTCTCTCTCTCTCTCTCTCGGGGTTGTATTCGCGCCCTGTTTACTTAATTGTGACATAAATAGGAAATAACGATCCGCTATAACCTGTGATCGTCGTGTGGATCGTTCGTTGAAGTATAAATATCGCAATGATACCTCCTAAAGGCTGAGTATTGTTTAAAAACTTTGGATACCAGTACCAACAGCGGTACCCTTAAAGTGCTACCGATGCCAATAGAATACTTCATTCGGTACCTTTTTTTCTCCTACTATACCCATCATGTGGATGCAAGTATTCACTTGTGTAAAATGGCGCCATTCCTCCCCATCCAAATGAGTTTTAACACAAATACATTTTGAAAGTGTTAAAATTATTGAAATATTTATGAAATAAATATGCAAAACTGCACAATGAAGTATTTGGGGAGTGTGATTTTAAACGAATAGCCAGTGCAGGAGGAATGATTACCGTGAGGGAAAACCTCTTTCACTGTTCATATGGACACCTGGCTGTTGTTTTAACGGACTTAAAAAATTGTGAAGCTATCCTTTAACAGACTGTTGTAGGTGCTGTTGCGGTATTGAACCAATCACGTCGCATATCATTTGAAAAAAAATTAAAAAACACTTGCGGTGATTGGCTGCACGCAAAACCATACAAGAAGTAATTTTTTTCTAAATCTGGGTACTGAGTACCAGTACCCAGCCCTGACGTCAGCGAGTTCAAGCAGGTTTTCACTGCTTGAACTCGCTGTATTTCCCATATAGGGGTGACACATTCTGCCCTGGTATTAGTAGAATTTTAGGTAAGTGGTAGTAGACGGACTTAGTCGCGGACTCAGTCCCACAAGTTATGACAATATCGCAATATGTGCAGAAAATATAGGGGAAACGCTTTGCGGGGAAGTCTGCAGCCCTTCCATTTCCCGTTCGGCTCCGGACTTAAAAGGCCCCTCCTGAAGTTTTTCCTCTCCTGTCTTTTTCTTGTTCGTGATCACAGCGAATCAAACTGGTCAAATCAATATTCAATGGCAGCTTTCATCCCGATTCCCCCCTCGGTTCATCTTTTTTTTTTTTTTCTCTCTCTCTCTGAACAAAGATATATATTAAACATGTTCTTTGTTCAGTCGCTGTTCTTCCTGTGGGGACGTAGAGAGGAATCCCAATGAAACGCTGCATTTGGAGAGAGAGAGAGAGAAAATCTGAAAAATTTGCCGTAGATGCAGAGTTATTCCTTTTCCCCTATTTAAAATGATTATTATCTTTTGTTTGGAATTTCCTACGGGTGAGTAGGTGGGCTCTGGATCGACGTGATCCACTTGAGTTTCTGCCCGGAAACAACAGACAGACAGACAGACGGATACTGTATATAGACAGACAGACAGACGGATACTGTATATAGACAGACAGACAGACAGGTACTGTATAATGATAGACAAACGGACGGACAGACAGACAGATGGACAAATGCTGTATATAGATAGACGGACAGACAGATACTGTACATGGATAGACAGACAGACATACTGTATATAGATAGACAAACAGACAGACAGATTGATACTTTATACACACAGACAGATAGACAGATGCTGTATGTAGATGGGCAGATAAATAGACAGACAGCAAGACAGCTACTGTATAATGGATACAGATAAATAGACAGAGATATACTGTAGACAGACAGACAGATACTGTATATAGATAGACAGGCAGGCAGATACTACAGACAGACAGACAGATACTGTGTATAGATAGAAACATTAACAGACAGATTGATACTTTATACACACAGACAGACACGCAGACGAACAGATACTGTATAAAGATAAACAGACAGACAGACAGGCAGATAAAACAGACAGAAAGACAGGCAGACTGACAGATACTGTAAATAATAGACAGATAAATAGACCGATACTACAGACAGTCAGTCAGACAGACAGACATATACTGTATAAAGACATAAATAGGCAGAGAGGCAGAGATTAATAGACGGACAGACAGATACTACAGACAGACAGATAAACAGACAGATAAATAGACAGACAGACACGCGGGCAGGCCGTTTGAATAAGTCAGGGAGCTTCGTCGGTGTCCCCTGCTGCGATGTCGCCGTCCCAGCATGCACTGCCTGGCAGGAACTCCACCGCAGCGGCTAATTGGCGGAAAGCGCGGCATCGAGTGCTGCGGAGGAGTTGGAGCGAAGCCTCCGACGTCAAGCGGCGTCCACTTGGCTTCGTCAGCCCTGAATCCATCCTCCACCGGGCTCCTGGATGCCCCTGCGCCCTCCCTCTCAGGATGCCGCGCATTGTGATGCGGGGCCGCCGCAGGGCGGGAGCCTCCACGTGCACTGGCGGTGCCGCGCCCATTCTGTACGATGATGAAATGCACCAGCAGGTGTCCCAAATTATGACCCCGGATCAAGCACCGCCGGCGTTGCCCATAATGTTTCCTTCCCTGGCCAAGGGCAATGCATTCATCTATGGAATTGATTAGAACCGATAGCGGCCAAAGGGCAAAACAATGCGGCTCACCCTGCTGACAGGGGCTTTTGGACGAGGTCAGGGCCGCAGAGACTCGAAGGGCTTGGGTGGAAGGGAGAGGGGGCGGTCGACCGCCGAACCCTGTTTGGAAAAACTCAGAAATGCAACGGATGGAGCGGCCGCCGGGATAAAACGTCGTTCACCTTATGGGGCTTTTCTGGACCATACGCACGACATGGTTTGTTTTTTTTTTTTTTTTTTTATTATCTGCCGAAGCAGGTAGATGACGGTAAATGTGGAAAGTGGGTTATTTGTTCCGAAGAACGACTCGGAGGTGATTATGGAGTCCCGCCGAGAGGTTGGAATTCATGAGAGGCGGCAACTGATTATTGAAAAGGCGGCTGAGCATAAATGACCCTGTCTCAACCTGTTTAAAAGCTTATGTGTTATAAGAAAGACATATTTGTTTGAGATTTGAACTCAGAACAAGTCTGTCCAACGCAAATATATGTGGAACGGAAGACTAAGCTGAACAAATGTGGAGAAAATGCTTCTGTGTGTTTTATTTTTGTTGGTAGAAGCGAATGTAAATCCAATGGAAATGGCAAATGTTTTGTTTTTTTTATTCTCCCAACATCTGGGTTTGTTTTTGTTTCCACTTTAAATTGGCATCAAAGGTCATTGGTGGTTGGCATGATAAGACCAATTTTAGTCTTTGAACGGTCCAAATAAAAGTGTTTTTTTTTCAGAAATGTTGCTTTGAAAGATGGCTGCCAGTCGCCACAGTAGTTCATGTAGCTCGAGATGTGTGATAAGATTAAACGCATACTCCAGTTTAGTGAATAGTTGAGTGCAACTTACATTTAAAACGACCATGACCACGTTTGTTTATTATTTCTACTCATCATGAAGACACAAGATGTTGTTTAAGCAACCTGCCATTTGAGAAGCTAGGTGTATTTCCCTAATTTCACAGGAGCTAGGCTAGTTGATCCCGTCTAACAGTTAGCATGCAACCCTTCGACATCAATTTCAAGGATCAATTGGATGGATGGAGCAGGGCAAGGCAGGGATGATGACCGGGCAGGAGGGGTCTGGGGTCCAGGATCCAGGTGGAGAGACGGGGAGCCTGGCTAGATGGAGAGGGACGGACAGGCTTGGTCGAGGAGACAAACAGGTTAGACAGCAACTAGGAGCTAGGAACAAAGAGTTAGGAATTAAAATCTTGGCACTAGGGACTGGCCAGTAGCCGTAAAACTTGGGTAAGCTAGTTGACGGTCTGGCAATAAGTGACTGGGGAGCTGGAGAATAAATACTGTGTGGGTGACGAAGGAAATTGATCCCAGGTGTGAAATTGGCTTAAGGGAGGAGCTGCGGATGGGTCAAGAGCGGCCTCTAGTGGTGCTGGGAGGCCGTGGGCCTAACAGTACCCGCCCTCTACGGACGCCACTTGGCAGACATCTGGAACCGGGAGGGCGAGTGCGGTTGAAATCCCGGTTGAGGGAGGCATCCAAGATCTGTTTCTGGGGGACCCAGGAGCGTTCCTCCAGACCGTACCCCTCCCAGTCCACAAGGTACTGAAAGCCCCTTCCCCAGCGCCACACGTCCAGCAGGCACTGCACTGTGTAGGCCGGGTGATCGTCGATGGTGCGCGGGAGTGGTGGGACCTTGGTGGGAGGGAGAGGGGGCTGGAGACCACTGGCTTAAGCAGGGACACATGAAAGGTTGGGTGGACACAGAGGGAGGGAGGTAGGCAGAGACGTACGGCACAGGGGTTGATGGATACAATGTGGAAGGGACCAACATACTGGGGAGCGAGTTTTCTGGAGTCCACCTTGAGGGGCAAGTTTTGGTGGAGAGCCATACCTTCTGTCAGGGGACGTACGTGGGTGTGGGGGCACGGTGCCGGTTCGCCTGCCGCTGGGACCTGGTGGATGCCTGGAGTAGGGCAAAGCGGGCCCTCTTCCATATCCTCCGGCAGCGACAGATGTGGGCCTGGACGAGGGTACGGCGATCTCAGCCCCCTGGGCAGAGAACAGCGGGGGTTGATAGCCCAGAGCATCGGCCCACGGCATCTGGTTGCTCCAGGAGGAGGGGTTGGTGGTCGTAAGGCAGCGGAGCATGGCCTCCAACTCCTGCTTTGTCTGCTCCGTCTTGCCGTTGGTCTGGGGGTGGAAACCGGAGGAGAGCCTGACCTGTGCCCCCAGGGCCGAGCAGAAGGTGCGCCAGATCTGGGAGGTGAATTGGGGACCTCTGTCTGACACCACGTTCGCCGGGATGCCATGGCGATGGAACACCTCAGCCATGAGCAGGTCTGCGGTCTCCCTTGCCGATGGTAGTTTTGGCAGGGCGGGGAAGTGGGCCGCCTTAGAAAAGCAGTCCACCACCGTGAGGATGGTAGTGTTGCTTCGGGATGGTGGGAGACCGGTGACAAAGTCCAGGGCGATGTGGGACAAAGGCCGAGTCGGGATGGGTAGGGGGCGGAGGAGGCCAGAGCGGGTCAGTTGGAGGTCTTGGACCAGGCGCAGGTGGGACAGGCGGAGACGAAGGACTGGGTGTCAGGGGGCAGGGTCGTCCACCAGAAGTGCTGTCGGACGACGGCTAGGGTGCGGGTGATCCCGGGATGGCAGCTGAGGCGGGAGGCATGAGCCCACTGCAGAACCTGGGAGCGTGCGGTGTCAGGGACGAACAGGCGGTTAGGGGGTCCGGTACCTGGGTCGGGCTGGTGTTCCTGCGCTCGGGTGACTAGAGACTCGATTTCCCAGGTGAGCATGGAGGCAAGGCGATGGAAGGATGGGTTCGGGATCCCCAGTATTCTCCTCTGCCGTGAACATGTGGGACAGGGCGTCAGGCTTGGTGTTCTTGGTGCCTGGGCGGTAGGATAAGGAGAAGTTAAACCGGCCGAAGAATAGCTCCCACCTGGCCTGCCGGGAGTTGAGCCGCTTCGCTGTCCGGATATAGGCCAGGTTCTTATGATCTGTCCAGATGATGAAGGGGTGGTTCGCTCCCTCAAGCCAGTGGCGCCACTCCTCCAGAGCTAGTTTAACGGCCAGACTGTACTGTTACGACCGGAGCTAGGAGGGACCCAAACACATGCCACAGAAATGGGAGGCAGACGGTAAGACAAGAGCAGAGCAGCCTCTAGTGGTGCTGGGAGGCCGTGGGCCTAACACCTGTGAACATAGAACCCTGTGAACATAGGACCCTGTGAACATAGGACCCTGTGAACAGAGGACCCTGTGAACAGAGGACCCTGTGAACAGAGGACCCTGGGAGCATAGGACCCTGGGAGCATAGGACTTTGGGAGCATAGGACTTTGGGAATATAGGACCCTGGGAACATAGGACCCTGTGAACATAAGACATTGGAAACATAGGGCCCTGGGAGCATAGGACCCTTGGAACATAGGACCCTGGGAACATAGGACCCTGGCACCATAGGACCTTGTGAACATAGGACCCTGTGAACAAAGGACCCTGAGAGAGCACATATGTAGAACTCCCATTATATGCCATATAAATATGGGCAACATAAGAATGACCTCCAGAGTTGCAGGATGTGTGCCAGTGTCATACTGGTAAAATTGAAGAAGGCAGCTAAAATGTATTGTTGTCAATGAAAATCCTATATAATCTGGGCACTTGACAACTGTATGTGTGTAATTTTCATGCCATTGCATTGAGTAAATGCGACACTACAATGGAATTGCATCATGGACACCATGTGTTGAGCGGCGAAAAACCCCATCCCCGCTCCCCAGTCCATGGAGATGTCGACTATCAAGTAACACAAGTCAACAAAACACTCTGCTGCTGTTCCCTCTATTTCTCCTGATTTCCCTCAGTGAGTAATGGCGACTTCAGTGTTTCCCACAACTGGAGGCGGTAAGACTCACACCCATACAACATAGACGGGTCTGGGCGGCATCCCCGCCCTGCAGGAAAACACTCACTTTTAATTTGGAATGAAATACAAAGAAGTCAGAAGTAGTTGTTCGGAACTGTGGCCAATAGAGGGACAGAGCAAAGGCATATGCATTCGTCTGCTGTTATGTATCGTCGTCTCAATTGGTAAAATTTAGGGCATCCCCTTCTTTGGCCACATTGTGATAGTTAGAGGCATTTGTTTGCCATTTGAAAAGGGCAGGCCACAGCATGTGACCTTGTAGTTAAACTGGCTAAAACCGCAGAGGCCAGAAGAAGGGGGGGGGGTGGTGTAGGGTATTATGAGCAAGAGACAATTTACACTGACCTTATATTCGATCATGTCAATGTTCCCCACAAAAAAAAAACCTCAAATCGCGGGTAAAATCTTAGGAGGTGTCTAGTTGGCATCTTGAACAGGTGGAATTGGCACTAACCATTAACAAAAACTCTCTCCATTAAATCGAAGATTTGTCTTGCAAAGTTGAAACAGGAGAGACGGCTGGTGGCCTGGAAGCAGTTCAGTTAATTTAGTAATACCCTGGAAACCATCTGTGAGGGTCATCAATGACAAGTCCACTTTATAGCAGCTGACTTACAGTATATTCCTTGGTCACCGGATGAAATGGGGTCGACATTAAATGTTGACAATAATCAAACAGATCTGTTTGTGCAGAAAAGTCTCCTAATGCACTCACTTTGATTTAACTGAAGACGTCGAGTTGCGTAAGATGTAGATAATCATTTGTCAGCGCCAACAGACAAAGTTTGAATACTTTCAAAACAATATTGACACCTTGTGGCCAGTTTTTGCTTACACCACCCTCAGTCTAAACCACAGTTGTTTTTTTCCCCCCGGACACCACCTAAATCAACCCTGATGATGAACCCTGAGACCCCCCTGTTCAAAAGTTGTGCTGCATCTGAATCGGTTCTATTTTCATGGTGGAGTGAGCACGTTTTTAGTTTGGGGGGGGATACAATTCCTTATAACTTGTACAGATGGATTTTCTTGCATTTCATATTTAACCTGACACCCGGGTGGATTTTTTTTTTACCAATATCTGCCACAAATCGGCCAAGGCCCCGTGACCCCCCGGGGTCTCTGGTAAACAGTTAAATATCAGAAACAAAAAGTCTTACAAATCACATTTTCATTGGAACATTTTTTTTAAGATGTAAACTTTATGAACAAAACAGGCGGACAGAGTGGACGTTGTTCAGTCGGGTTGTATTAATAACAAAACACTGATCACAATTTTGTCATTCACAAAAACCCTCGAATATCAAACAGTGGAGCGATGGAGGAAGCTGATGAATATGACTTATAGGTCAACATAAATGTACAACGTACATTAATATTTTAAAGAAAAGCATTGTGCCCTCAATGGAGAGAAGGGGAAGTTTAACCAACCTACTTGGTCTTGGTCGTGTACACAGTATGTCCGGCTGTGTGTCTCAAAATTTGAAAATCACACTAATTTTATTAGTACGATCAAATGAACTTATTGTGGATATATATCTTTATGATTGTGTGGGACACATTTTTACACAAAAAAAGCATTATATGTAAGACGAGGCTATTTTTCACAAGGCTTATCATAGGCTAAGACAATGCGTGACAGTAGAATAGACAAACTCTCCAACCGCAGATGGATAGATGGATGTATATGTATATGTATAGATGTATATATGTAAAGATGTATAGATATATATATATATATGTTTAGATAGATGCATAGATGTGTAGATAGATGTATGGTTAGACGCATAGATCGATGATTCCATTATTATGTCCATGTTCATTCTGCTACCTCTCTACACTTGCTTCTTTGTTTTTTACTCAAAATAATTTCTATTACAACTAAGATAACTTTTTTTTTTTTTTTACCACACACACGCACATGCACACGCAGGCACACACACACGCACACACACACACACACACACACACAGCCCAAGTGCCACTAGGTAGTGTTATAAACGCAGTTTGCATGTAATTGGGGAGATAAAAAGCTCCCAGTTCAACTCTGCGACCCAGTGAATGCAGAGCACCCCCCCATTGCAAACAGCATTCTTATGATAATGGTTGAATGCTGCTGCTTTGCTTAATTGTGTGCAGGAGATTGCGGTGAGCACCTATTGTTGGCTGCATTGGCGAGCCCAAAGGGAAGGTCCGTCAAGGATTATAACTTTCATACAAACTTTTACTTACGGGGCCGCGTGATTGGCGTTCGAGAGGCTGCCGGCGGGCTTTTATTTTATTCGGTCAATCCACAATTAGTTTGCAAATACGAAACATTAAAAAAAAAATAATAATAATAAATAAAAAATAAAAACTTTCTGGAGAACTTATTGCCGTGGTTTTAGCTCGCTTGTCATACGTGAACAATCTCGATTATTGGGGTTGTATAGAAACCGAGTATATATGGTTTTTGTACGTTTTTGTTTTTTTTGAAAATAAGTTTTTTTGTTTTTTTTGAGAAGATAATTTTTTTTTATTTTTTTGGACTGCTTATTTTAATTGTCGTATCACCCCCCACACACACACACCCACACACACACTTTTTCCCGAAGTTAATTGAAATTTTTTTATGAAGTTCTTTTTTTTTTTTTTTTTTTTTTTTTTTACAAAATTTGGGAGCTCTTAAAGAGTCGTTATTGTTATTGTTATTGTTATTATTATTATTACTATTATTCAACGTTATTGTTTGAAGTCAGCCTGTTCGTTTCCACCGGCGCCGCGCACCGGGCCGGCGCCGGGCGGCACGCGCCGGGGCGAGCGCGGTGGCGCTCCTCGCGCGCCGTCGCCCGCACGCGGCGCCATGGCAACCAAGTTGTGCTGCACCTGCGCGCGAGGACTTGGGCGAACTCGCTCGCTCGCTCGCTCGCGCCGCCGCTGATTAGCGGGCGGAAGCGCCGCTGTCACGCCACGCGGCGGCGGCCGGTGGGAGACCCGGCGGCCAGATTAAGCAGAGACGACCTTTATTCCATCACGTCGGCGGGGCTTTAATTCCACCTATGCCACCGAACGAGGCTCCTCGTCCCGTGAGGGTGCTCCCGCAACTATTCTATTCAGGTTTTTTGACAAAAAAAAAACACACTTCATTATAGGTGTATATATATATATACATATATATATATCTGAGTATGTGCATATGTGTGTATGTTTTCAAGTGTGAAGGGGCATTTCTCGCAACGGCACGCCGGTTCCGCGGATATGCAGGGCGGGCGTTTTTGCTCTTGTTTGTAGTTTCCTTATCATTGGGTTCTGTTGTGCTGTTTGTGCCCTCACTCCATCCGATCCGTTTCGATGATATATTTATTTTTTTAGGGTGGGTGTGTGTGTGTGTGTGTGTGGGGGGTGGGGGGGGGGGGCTGTCCCAATCTCAGTAGTCCTGTATTACACGGAGACGTTCTTTCTGTAAACAAGAGGGAGCTGTGATAAACAAGTCGTATAAAAGTACATATTCACCCCCCCCCCCCCCCCTATATTCATTCATTCTTTCATTCACCCCCCACCACCACCACCACCACCTTTGGGAGGCGACGTCCCTTCAGTATAACGCGAGTAAGGCTGTACCGTGCTGCGTTTAATGTCAACAGAATGCTCCGGCGTTTAAATCTGCATTTGGGCAACATGGAGTTGACCGGTGACTGCGTCCAGGAGATTAAACAAACAGTATTTTACCAGTGCCCGGGGAACCGTGGCCACAACCTACATTTTTGATATGAATTCCGACTTTTACCTACTCTTTTTTTAATATATATATAATAATTTTATATATGTATTTATATATATTTATGTACATATACATACGTTAAACGTACACAAACTCAAATAAATCTCAGATGGTTTGTCTGGATGGGGCCCCAGCCTGTGCGCGCATGGGCCCTTGCCCCCCCCCCCCCCAAAAAAAAATTTGTCCAAACACTTGTTTTGTTTTTTTTTCTCGGTGAATGTATTTCCTTTTTTTTCTACCGAAACATTAAAAATACCCGTAGCGCAAAAAAAAAAAAAGTAATTACATTTTTCATACTTATTTGCGCAGCGGTGGCTCCGTGCTGGTTGGGTTCCCGTGGGTGCACAAAGAGCAGCGGCTGCGTGGGAACCGGCTCAGAGTGGAGCTGGAGGGGACTGGAAGTAGCCACGGACACGCAGCGTTTTACCCCCCCACTCCCCCCCACCCCCTCCGCCGCGTCCAAACACCGCTTTCTACCGCCGATCACGCAGGTAAGGACCATTTCCCCCCACGCGTTTCGCCCCGTATCCCTGCACTATCCGCGGGATCCGGGGCCGCCGCGGAAAAGCCCCTTTCAAACCAAAACCGAGCCATCCATCCGCGCCGTGGCTCTCCGAGCGTGGTTGTTTTTGCAGAAAATGGCGTCATCGCCCTCTTGTTTCTGCCTGGCCACGGGGAGAGTTGGGCTGTTTTCAGCGGCTCGCAGCGGGCCTTGGTCGCTCTTTACGGTCTTTAATCGCGCTATCAGCTGCGACGGTGTGTGCCCGTCGGCGATCGGCGGTTATAACGTCGCCGGGATCGCGGTTTTTAGGCGATATGCGGACGCGCAAAGATGGAAGGGTCGCCGGGTTCCTGTGCGCCAAGCTGCCTCTTGGAGCCGCAAAGCGCAGCGGTGTTTGCGATCGTGTCGCCGCCGTCCGGAGAGGCTCCCGGGCCGGTTCGGACTCGTCCGGGAGCCTCTCCGGACGGCGGCGGTCTTTGTGTGCATTTAATTCGGGGTTTGGCTCCGTCTTTGCGCCGCACTCGCCCTCCGTGCGGCAAACCATCGCGACGGGGCCTCTGTGTGGCTCGGTGCGTTTTTGCGCTTGGCTTTAAAGGTGCTCTTTTGTCGTTTTTGGCTGACAATTTAACCGTTTAAAGGGAGATTTTCGGGGGATAATGGAGGGTGGTGGCGGTGGGGGCGGGGGGGTGTCGCAAACTGTGCCATGACTATACGCTGCGCCCCCGGCTGCTTTTGGTTCCAAACCAGACGGGGAGAGGCAGCCCTGGATGGAGCAGCCCTCTTGGTGGAAATCACCCAGTTTGCTCGAGAAGTGGAACTGGGGGAAGTCCGGTCAGTGCTGCGCAATGAGAGTGCACACTGCCGCTTTTTGCGCAGAGCCTCGTGCAGCTGCTGCAAACCGCCGCCTCCACGTCAACCCGGTGCCTCTGAATAGTTTGGGGACTCAGAATCGCACAATGGTGTCCGTGCGGGCCCTTTTATGCGGTCCCAAGTTGCACTCGGGCTGCCCTGTGGCCTCTCGCACCGCCACGCACCGTGCATGCGTCCTGGCAGGACGGCGCTGACGGTGCAAGAGGCCACTGGCTCCCCGCGTCCTGCGCAGTTCCTCCTGGATTCAGAAGGTCCGGTTCGCCGCTGGGTGAGAGGCCCCCGGGACATCGCATCCGATTAAACCAGCACATTTAACCGAGAGTACGAGCTCGTATTGTCCGTTCACATTTTTTAATTAAGTTTCCGGGCGACTTATGCAACCCGTAGCCCGGGGGATCGGGCGGCTCATCCGCCTCGGTTGGAGGTAAACATCCACCCGACCGGACCGGTCCGATCCCGGTCCCGTGGAGCAGGGAAACAGCAATTTCGACGGACACGGCATCCGCAAATCTCCAGCACCGTTTGCGTCACTGCCCGCGGCCTCGCACGCCCATGGGGGGCGATGGAGTTGCAAATGGAGACTGTGTGTGTGTGTGTGTGCTAACGCCATCCCGCTGGAGAGGGAACCGATGCACATGCACCCAGTCGGGCTGCAGCCATGCCGGTGCGCACCCTCTCCAAACCACCCCGGCCCCACCTCCCCGATGCACTCCTCTCGGTGGATGTGACGATTCATCTCGCCGTGCGAGCGGATGCGTAAGGGGGGGGAGCGTGGACGGCTGCTTCCTCCACGGCGCTCCGTGCATGTGGCCGCCGCGGACTCGCTTGTGTCAATATCTCGCGGAAAGATGGATGTCTCTCGGCTGTGTGCGACGGAGAGGTACCGGGTCGCGGTGGCGGGACCGTAAAACTTTGATTCACAGCGCAAGAAATGAGCGCCGAACAGTACGATGACTTTACACGGGCGTGTTTTATCATCCACTCTGCGCCTCGGGTCTGGAGCGGCTCTGGGTGTGTTTTGTTGCTGCTGCGCGTCTGGGCACTGCGCATGGCTGTTCTGGCGTTCACGGTCAGAAGTTGTTTGCAAAATAGTCGAAGAACAAAAAAAAAACGCGATTTTTGATACTTCTTTGGCTGCTATGTTGTTGTTGTTTTTTTTTTTTTTCCAATTTTTTAATTTTTTTTATTATTATTATTATTTTTATTTTTTAAAGAAACAACTATTTCATGTGTTTACAGTATGCATGTGCTCCTCCACATGCTGTTTGGTTAGAAACCTTGCCTGCATGTGCGAGAAGTGACGGGTAGCCACTGTGAATTGGTGAATTTTATAAAGCAGCGTAGCTCGTGGTGGTCAGTAAACTATCTCTACGGATGAATATTCCCAAAATAGGAACAAAAAATACCCGACGCCCCTTCAATTAAAAAAAAAATCTATCAATCAGTAGAAGGCGCACTTTACATTTTTAAAGTCCTAGAGCGAAGGTGAGGTCAAACCTGGGTGTGGGGTGGAAAAGACTGTTGCCGGTTCAAATAGGATTCTGGGGCTTGTAGTGTAATTCACACAACTCAGACAATCTGATGGATTTTCCACTTCAACATGTTGTATTTACATTTACATTTCGTCATTTAGCAGACGCTTTTATCCAAAGCGACTTACAATTATTCAAACACCGACGGACGCAGCCATCAGGAGCAATGAGGGGTTAAGTGTCTTGCTCAAGGACACTACAGCATGCTAGCAGGAGGAGCCTGGGATTGAACCAGCAACCTTTAGATTACTAGACTACCAGCTCTACCTCCTGAGCTACCGTCCCCAGCTTGTATATTCATTTGGTGTCAATTTGCTGGTGAGTCATGTTTTTGAGAGAACACACGTTTACTTGTCAGTATTTTCTTGACTAGATCTTCCGAAACGCCCCCCCCGAGCACGTTGAGTGTTGCGTCCGCTATCCCATTAGAATGCCTGTATTGTATGATATTACATACGGTATATTCAGGTATCTTAACCGGACGCAGCAGGCCAAGGCGACGCAAGGAGAAAGCAGGAGAGTTCCCGTATCCAAAAACAGGTTCCACAGATGCAGAGGTTCATCCTGCAAGACCTGCGTCAGGCGGTGTAGCAGATTGAGACTATTTTTATCTTTGCCAAAACGATCGCACAGCTTGATGCAATATTGAACTTGTATTTGCTCCCTTTATCAGTGCGCATTAAAACCTTTCATTAAAAAAAAAAAAAGAAAAAATAGACCAGCAGTTAAAAAACAAACGGATTGTTTGAATCCGAATTTCTCAACGCGGGGTCCGGGTACCTCCCAGGGGTCCTCCAATAAGTTCCGGGGGGGTCCCCTGCAAGATGATTAAAAGTTAATCTTCATCATTTAATTTACAAGACGTTAGCACCATTAGAGAATGTACAACAATGACATGTTTTGATCCTGGTTTCACTGTCATCTCCCTAACTATAGCACAGACAAGGGTGGAAGTTTGGACCCAGTCGAATCTAACAACGAGAACATTCGCGGACTGGGGACAAAATGTCATCAGAGGTGAAATCGAGGGGTCTTTTGATACAGAGGGAAGGTTGAGAATCACCGGCTTGAATGTGTGACGAAGTATGAACCAGGCTCTGCCCTCGACGCGGTGTGCCTAATCGGAATCCAAGTTAATTAACCTAATGTGCGTAAGCTACCTGTGAAAGATGCGATGCACAAACGGCTGATGTGCCGCAGGCGTGCAAACGTCCAACGCAAACCTTCATCGGCGATATGATGTGGGCGCTGCAAAATACATCAGCGGGGATAACAAAGCGGCTTTTAAAGAACAAAGATGTTGTCCAACGTGCCCAACGAGATGTTGTCAGAGGATATATAGCCCGTGGGTATTCTAATGTATGGCCTCAAAGTGCAACGCGTTTGCCGCGTTTGTTCCATTTAAAAGTTGTTTGTTGGGATCGTCGGGCCTTGGAATGCTGAGATACGCCGCTCCTGTCGAGCGGGGAGCAGCGGCGGTGACCTCCATTCACTGAATATTATCTTCCACCTCTCATTCTCTTCAAGACGAGACGAGTCGAGGCGTTGACCAAAGCGGTCTAATAATGTCGGCGCACGATTTCAGACGCTTCGGTGACGTGTCGGTGTGCACTCGGCCACTTTGGCCTGTTCCCCAGGCCACGGAGCGGGTGGACTCGGTCCTCAAACTGGCGAAACCAGGCCGTCTCCCGGGAAAAACGGCCGCTCGGTAGTCGCTCGTGGAGGTCTCGAGGAGGTAGGAAGGCACGTTCGATTTCCCCGACAGCGGGGTGTACGTCCTGCAAATCATCCAACCGGTGATCTCGCCACGCCTACAGTCATTCTCCGTGTTGCATGTCCGGTGCGGTGTCTAGTCAGTCAACAGCCAGCCGGTCAACCCTGCCGGTGAGAAATGCATGTCCCCCGGGTCTGTCCACGGCGAAGGCGAACGTGTCGAAGTGTTTTGGCCCAGCTCTCGTTTTGCGGAGGCCTGCTTCATTTTTCCCCCTCGGTGGGGGAGGAAGGGGGTTACGACCACTTAGGATGCGGTCCAGTGTCATTCATCGCTTAGTTTCTCTCTCACGCCGCGTGGTGGCGGCCTGTCTGTCATATAGTTCTAGCGGGAGTTTTCAGGTATTTGTATTTATTTATTTTTTTTCTGCGGCCTTTCATTTAACCGTTTGTCATTGGGAATTTAGCTTTCCCGCTTTGCCCCCTCCCCGCACCCTTCTCTATTTTGTGGTGTCTTTCCTGATTTATCATGGCTGTAATTACGATAGTTACTGGTCTGTCTCTGGGAGGCTGAGATTGCTTTGCTTAACACTTGGCTTAGAAATACCTGAAGTGCCGCCCGTGGAAGTAATTATTTTAGTCTGTCTACCTCTTTGCGTTGGTGATTTCTGGAGATTATACCTCTTATACACTGTACACAAATGGTTTATGGGAGGCTCTAGAATACAATGTGAGGTGTTTATTGATGTGTCCAAGCTTTATCACATTGCAAGTGACAATGGGAAATTTAGTGCATCGCCGGTGTGGAAGTTTCTCCACACACATTAGGGCCACAGGCCCTCGATTTGATGAAATGTCGTCTCTTGGACCCTCGATCTGAGAAGACGTTTATTGTTAGATATGATTTTAATCCGAACCTCCACACCCGTCTATACTATATTTAGGGGGACACCAGTGAATCTATGATCCAAACCGTCATTACTGTGCATTCTCTAACGGTGGTATGTCTAAGTTTAATTATTAAATCATTTTGTCGGAGACCCCCCCCGGACCACACGTCGAGGACCGCTGTGGATACTCGACCATTAAACCATATTTTGGTGTAAATAAAAGCCAATTGTAAAAGTGAAGTTGATATACTGTAGGAATACGTCTTTTTCTCCAGTTGACTGAAATGCCTAAAAAGACATTTAGGAGGATACCTCCCCACCCTTACTGTATGTTTTCCTGTTATCTCGGTATCGTTCATTTACTTTATCATGAACTCCGGGAGTTTGGGAACAAAGGCGACCTCCCTCAGAAAGTGTCTTGGAATAGCTGAAGATGCACCTCCTGACTTTTATTTTTATTTTTTATTTTTATTTTTTTCTTCCCCAAACAAAATACGAACTCGCAAAGCCCTAGTTAAATAAATCACACAACATGAGACTGCGAAGCCCCTTTGAAATGCAGGCTCTGATTGGCGGTGTTACGGGCGATAACTCGGTGGCAAATTGTTTAGCTCCGGCCAAGCCACGCGGTTTCCAAACGTCCCAGCGTGCGTTCCACGTATTGGGACGACTCTAACAGCTGCAGACGCTGCAAGTTGTTCCGCGGCAGCTACTTCAAAAAAAAGTGTTTGCCGAAGCTCAAAGGGGAGCATAACAAGCATTTGGCCGATGAAAGGAGTTGAAAGACCATTCACAGACACCCCAAAAAAAAAAAAAAAAAAAAAAAATGCAAATCGTCGAGGTGGTTTGAATTGCGGTCCGACAGAGAGTAGATGAATCTTGTTTCAATGCGACGAGTCAAACTGTTCCACACCGGCTTGCTCAGAACCGTGTGGGGGTTCGTGAGCAGAGTGTGCTGGCAGTAATCTGTCACCCTTGGTTGCATCACATTGGGGAGATAAACACGCAGAGTTTTGTTCCGCGGTTTATTGTGGATCTTGGATGGCCAAGACCCCGACGGCGGCAGAGGAGCATAGCGTCTCCAACCGTCTGCCCCCCCCCCCCCCACGGTGTTTTTTTCGGCAGGTGTAGCGGGGTGTTTGCCAGAAGCCTGCGTCCTGTGAGGAAACATGGAAGTTCTGTGGTGAGAGGAAGCACGGTTAGGAAATGACGCCCCCAAAACCCCGACTTCGGGGCTGCCTGACCACGGAGAGGCCGTTGGCGAGGGAGGAGACTCGGCGGAATGTCTTGCCAGAGTGGGCCCTGTCCGTGTAGAACCTGAGGGCTTTTAAGACAGGGGGAATTTTATTCTTTTTCTGGTTGAAATGCCGAGGTTGTATTACATGCATTTTGGGCAACTGGGACGTTTACATCTGTCAAGCGATGGCTCTGTGTTGTCGCTCGCAGCAAACCCCTCCTGTTTAAACCCGGCGTTAAGAACTGGTTTCAAGGCTTCACAACTCTACGTACTTTCTCCCCCTATATCAGTTATATATCGGGGAGGCTCTACCCCAATACAACTCCTAAAGCGTAACCGTTTTAATCCCACCGCGTGCATTCAGAGTGGGCTCGGTAGCCACAAGGCCTCACCGGCTCCCGCGGGATCGTGGGAATCGATTGCACTCGCGGCGGTGATGCACGGCCTCCGTGGCTCCAGCCATGCAAGCATCGACTGGGCGGGCCGAGGCTCTGCCGTGTAGCCGCATCGCCTCAACTCGCTGGAAAAAAATTAATTGACGAGACGCCGATGTCCGCTTTTTTTTTCCATTTTTTTTTTTTTCATTATTTATTGGGGGGGTAATTTCAAATAGTTTCCCGTCCGTTGAGGCGTTGCGCTCAGGGCGTGTGTCGTTAAACATGGGAGAGCTGCTGCATCGGAGTTTGGAGCAACTCCTTCTCATTACCTGGACGAGACGGAAAATCTCCACTTTACAACCGCCTTTGCCTTATTGCCATGGAAACACGTCTGCCACCCCCAACCTCATGGGTGTATGCGTGGTGTATTTTGCTGTGAGTGAGTGTCTGTGTATCGGGTTATCCGCAGGTCCTTAAAAAGTCCTCAAATGCTTGTACTTTCCCGTCTCAAGTTGTGTGTGAAAATCAATGAATCATGTATTTCATAACCCTCCTATTTCTACCTAATGCCCCTGCTCTGTACAAAAATATATCGTACTCACCTGCACCTTATTGAATAAGAGAGATGACCCACCCCACCCGAATAAAAAGTCTTCGTCAAAATATGTCTTAAAAATGTCCCTAAAAAGTAATCAATGTAATACTGGTATGTGGTACAGTATACAGTATGTACCTGCAGGGCTTCTTCTGTTGAAACAGGGCTCAGCTCAGTCCCCCTCCAGCCTGATAGGTGCGAAAAATTGACATTGTCCCCAAAATGTGAAGCCCGTATGAGGGATACAACCCTCGTCTCTCAATATATTGGTTGCTTTTTTTTTTATTGTTTTTGTTTAATTGTTTAACAGGGTGAAGAATGTTAAAAAGTGTTAAATTATAATGTTAAAAGGTCATTAAGACATAAAACTCTTGACGCCGTTCCTATTTCCTCCTCCGTTCAGGTCACTTTTCCCAGTAGCATAAAGGAATTAGTCCAAACACATGCTCTACGCTGGCACAAAACATCTTTTATATCGAAATCGCTTATTTTCACACTACATTGTGACGGCCGCCGTGAGTTTTGCCTTATGTTTCAAAAAGTTTTTGTTTTTTTTGTTTTTTTTCCTCTCTCCCCCGGCCTCCCTAAACTTTAAAAACCCGTGCCTCTGTCTCCCTCTGCCGGCCGAACACCCGCAATGCAAATCCACTTTGAGTGATGGATGATGTGAAGGCTCTGGGCCTCTGTGGAAATTTCATTATGCCAGAGAAGGGTGAACACAGCGCTGGCAGCATCCGTCTGTGGCATCTGCAGTCGGAGACACACTTAACAACTCGCTTGAAGTATCACGTTCTACGCTCGTTCTGAATCCTCTATTGTACCATATTCTGTCGCTCACGGTCACTTACTCGGACGTTTCCATGAATCAGAATTGTAGGCGCATTTATAGATTGTGTAACATATGGAAGGGGGGGGTGCCCTGGTACCTTTTTATTTTTTTCCCGACAGTGACCACTGAGTCTTTTCTGATAGTCAATACCGATACAAATACCGAAACATTGAAGAATAGTGGGATCTCTGATTGATTTTTTTTTGTTATTGTCAGTAATTCATTTTATTCACCGCTTTCTTGGTTTAACGATCATTTATTTTACATTAAGCGTGTAGAGATACTAAGTGTACCAAGTTTATTGCAGCGGTTTTGGGGTGAAATCACAGGTTAACAACCTAACATTCTAGATTTGTTGTATTTTCTGGAGGCTCTGTTTGTTGAGGGGCCTTTGAGGCGATGTAAGGTGTTTTTGGGGTTTTTTTTTTTTTTGTGATGCGTTTTACAGTTTGGGAACAGTGGTGCTTGGTTGGAGCACCGCTAGAGGGCAGCACTAACATTGTTTTCCCACCTATTTGTTTGTCTCTCCAACAGAACATGTGGTTCTAACTAGTAAATGTTAAGTTGTGCTCTTTTAGTTACTGGACATTCTTCTTAATAGCTCATGTGCCCCACACCTGTAAAATCTTAATTAAAAAAAAGTTAAATAATTTTATTTTAAATTTTCAACATTTGCACCATTCGATAGTGAATCTACACATTAGAATAAAATAAAAGTTCTCATATAATATTTTATATTCTAAAAACATTCAGTACATTTTAATGTATTCATTCAGCGTTTTGATTGTAACGTTCTTTCGGGAGCCACATTCAACGATATATGATGAACGCGTGTCGGGGCCATGCTAAATTATCTCACGGGCCAGATGCGGCCCTCGTGCCTGTGCTTTGAGTCCGCTGACCCGCACCTTTTTGTAAAAGAAGAAGCACTAACAGTGGTGTGACAGATTATTTGCTGTAACCCTCATTTCATGACCACGGAGAAAAAAAAGTTAGACTGGAGCCAAAACCGTGTACTTAATTCCATACCCTTCCCTCCTCCGTCCATTCTGATAAGAGCACAACAGTAAAAATCGATATTTATTGATATAGATGTGTAGATTTACACTTTCAGAAGTTTTCTCTGCACATCGGGCTTTTTTCTTTCTTCTGGCTTATATTTCCAGGTTAAATGTGCAGTATGGGTTTCTGCCGAGTTTCTACGTCAACAGAAAGGATGGCCTTTATAAATGAAGGCCCCTGTGACCAAAGAATAAGCAGCCTAGAAATCACACCTTTTCGCTGAAAGGAGACTTGTGTTTCCTTTTCTTGTTATTTGTAGTTTTCCATAAATTGAAGTGTTTTTGAGCGTTTTTTACGGTTGCATTAAATACATAGCCTAACTGGAAGGAGAACTTGTAGACTGGCTACGAGAAAAGAAACCACTAGAATTCTGTACCTTTAAATTTGTACCTCTCGAGACATCTTTGTACCTCACTTGGACAAAAATGATACACGTTTGGTGCAAACTTTATGAATGCGTACTGTCGGCGTGAGGGAAATAATTCATTCTCCAAGAGTAAGCTGCACTTCCAGTTAGGGCTGGGCGATTTTTATAGCGCATGTCCAGTGACCCCGAGTTTGAGACCCCTGTCCTAGCGCGTATCTTCTCGGCGGCCACAATACAGATGATGCAGTTCTCACGGCATGGCGATATCTTATGTTTCACGTAAATTGTATACCACTGAAAGATTATTATATCGATTATTACACGACTCTGGAAAACTAAATTCTGATGGAG
This sequence comes from Zeus faber, assembly GCF_960531495.2. Taxonomy (NCBI): domain Eukaryota; kingdom Metazoa; phylum Chordata; class Actinopteri; order Zeiformes; family Zeidae; genus Zeus; species Zeus faber. The sequence goes on from NC_137208.1 coordinate 10,807,968, forward strand.
TTGGGGTTTATTGTGCGAGAATGGCCGGCGGGCTGCACGTTATCCCTTACCTTTGCCGAACCTCGTAGCCCCACTCGGCCCCTACTCAGCTCGTGGTTTACCAGAGTGTATTTGCAAGTTGCAGGTTGGAGCTGCTGGCTGCGACCCGTCAGGATGGTGAAGGCCCAGCAGTCCGGCAGGAGAAGCGCTCTGCGCAGGCAGGTACTGGAAGCCTGGATGTCCCCCTGCTACCATGTGTTGTATCCCGCACGTTATGGACTGTTTAGGCACCCATCATACGTTTTATTGATTTTTTTTAACCAGCTCTGTGTTGGTTAAAAGAAACAAAAATACCAATGTGGCATAGAGCTGGTAAAACAATAATTAATATAAAGGGCTAATCTGTCTTTTTCTTTTTGTTCATTTGATTGTTCTATGGAATTCAATAAGACCAATTAAATTCAATCAAGTAAAGTATGGTAACAAGGCACTTATTGATGGTGAATATGCATCATCATTATTCCAATTTGAAAATAAATTATAATAATAAATATATCTGAAGGCAGCAACACACAGGGTCTATTATCGACACCAATTACAAATTTTTGAGCTCCCATAGAACGTAGCATCAGTTTGTACTGTCGCTCGTCTTTATTTCAGCATTACGTCGAAATCAAGTTACAATTTTCCGAGTTTCCCTTGAACGCAGCAGACGTAATGAATTACTACCCACGCAGAATTGCTACTACAAGCTGATACACTTGCTGCGTGTTCTTACATTATTCTGAAAGCTAGAAGGTGGCTGTCTACTATATCGTAGTGCACAGAGTCCTGCCTCACGGCGTCTCTGAGGAAGGAAATGACTCCGTGTGGAAGTTCCCAACAACACGGTTCCATTCAAACGGACTGAACGCTGCATGTCCCTCAGAGGCATTTCATCAACTTTTCTTTAACTTTTGGGACTAAAATAAAACGGACACAATTTGGACCCGTTGCTCTGGGGCTGCAAGCGAACTGCTTGTGTGAGGACACAAACACTAGAATATATATATTTTTTGTCCGTTTTCGACTCCTACACTTTGTGTGTGAGGACCAGCTCGAATGGCACAAAACAAGGAGGGACACCGCTCCGGGAGATGCGAACAGAATGTGTTTATGTTTACAAAAAGGGCAGAAGGGATAAAATGTCAAGCAGGTAAGATGATACACACACACAGACGTACACACACATATACAGTATGCGCAGTTTGCAACCACTGCAGAGCGATGGAGTCTCCACTACACTACACTACACGGTGGGAATGGACGTTCACAGCCACAACTTTAACATATAGCAAATAGTATGATGTCACAAAGCGCCTCATTCCACAAACTCATCTCGCTTGACCACCCGACCAGAAGTTTTAGAACCTTGGCGTGTGGGCAATGCACCAACCTTCAGCGACTTCCGACTAATTGCCAAATATTTGACCGATCCCATACCTTTTCTCAAACTATGCTCATGCGTATCCCGTGGACCAGCCCCGCAAATTTAGCGTGATTTGTTCGGTTGTTGAGAAGATTTTTAAAGTTTAAAAGAAAAATCTAAATGACAGGGAAAAAATAGGCAGATACCCAATTTCCCAATTTCAAATTTTTTCCACTTGTATTTCACATGTATTTTACTTCTATAGGACAAAGATGCCGACAGCAATGAGCCTTTGACTCAGGATGCGTGTTATAGCGCCCCCCATGGTCCAATCAGTGCCATTGCTTGTGGCCAGGTTATGCTGAGACTGGACTGTGCGTGTGCCGAAATGGACAAAAAGTTACCAATGTCCGGATGAGTTATTGGACAAAAATGGGGAGAAAAATACAATTACAATAGGTTTCCCTGGAACCCTGATAATTAATTAAAAATATTCTGTAAAGCACTTTAGTCAAACCTTTTGAGCCCTTTTTAAGTGCTTTATAAATAGATTTGCATTTGAATTTGCTTAATGTATTTACAATTACAGTCTAAAAAAAATTTTCATTTATAATATTGAACACATGCAAAGAAAACACAATGCAAACAAACATAAGCCACGTCCTTTAATGTAGACTTATAATAACACAAAAGTGTGTGTGTGTGTGTGTGTGTGTGTGTGTGTGTGTGTGTGTGTGTGTGTGTGTGTGTGTGTGTGTGTGTGTGTGTGTGTGTGTGTGTGTGTGTGTAAAACTCATAAATGTATTTTTGAGTGATGCTTAGGTGATGTTGTGGAACCCGTTTAACCCCTTGTTGATCAAGTTTCCAATTTTAGTCCCTCATTTACATGTGTGTGCTGAGCCCCCTGCTCCCCCCCTGGTTCCAGCTTCTAACCGTGCCAGTTGTCAGCACTGTTATATTGGATCGAAACCCAAACTGCTACGAATGACCTGGTTTTGTATTGTCACATGCTTGTTACACATGTGCACGTGCAAACGCATGTGTGTATTTGTGTGACGTGTGTGTGTGTGTGCACGCGCATACGTACGTTTTGTGCTGTGGGGTAGGTGTGAGTTTGTTTCTGGCGACATTATCAGGTACATTAACATATACTAGGAATTTGTTTTGGTGTGTTTAGGTGCATTTCTCCACCGACAATTTGTGTTAAAAGCAGCTCAACAGTGTGAGGAATAAAATAAAAACAATACAATAAACAAGAATAAAAAGCGAAGTAAAATAAAAAATAAAAAAGTCAAATACATACAAATAGCCAGAAAAATATACAAAATGATAATGATGTTGAAATGGCCCTACTTGTGTCTCAGTCTTGCACTGTCAGGGATATTACGTTCATGCTATGACACAAAGAGCCTGTTATGATGTACTGTATTGTGCCCGGACACTGAAGGTGGATTCATTTACCCTTTAGTCAAGGGCAGCGGTGACACAGGGGGCGAGGGAAGACTGAGACAGAGGGGGAGAGATTGAGGATGGATTGGGAGGGAGGGAGGGAGGGAGGGGAGGATGGAGAGGAGGAAGGACTGGGGACGTAAAGTGGACAAGATGAGGTCTGGTCAAGAGTCATGTTCATAACGCGCGCATGCGCACACACACACGGGTACATGTGCACGCTCTGAAGGGTAAGTGCAGAGTCACTTATCTACTGGAGGAGTGTGTGTTTTCGTGTGTATGTGTGTGCGACAAGGTTAATGTCTCCCTGCCGGCTTTCTGGCCACTCGGGATACACGACAGCGCGCGCACACACACACACACAATCTGCTGTCATAACATCTACTTTCCACGGGACATGAAGGGGTTAATTGCTTTATTTCGAGCAGGGCTGTTTAACTGCATTCTGTCGGAAGGCAGGATTTCTATGGAAGGAGTTCTGTCACAATTCAACAAATGTAACGAAATCCACAACTCTGTATAAAGATTCGTGAACGCAAAAACACAAAACATATCTCCCCATCTGAAAATCAGTATTTAGATTTTTAAATGCAAATAAACACAAAAAGATACTGATCTCCCCACCCAAAAACCAATGGCGTCGCACTCGTGTAAAGCATTTTACGACTAAAGGTAGCGTCATATGTCTGGGATTAAATACAATTTTAATTTGCTTTTATGGCAACTTGATCTACAACTTCCAAACGCTCACACGCGCTTACGACCGGCTCGTTACGCCCGTGGATCGCGTTGCTTTTTTCTTCTATTTGTGACACGGTTCTTCCGGCGGGAGATCGGTGTCACAATTAAGGGCGGAAGCGGTGGGCGGGTGGAGGGGGTGGAGTGGAAGTACAGACTGGATGCTGGAGTGGAGCGGAACCCCACGGTGCCAGAGGATCCTGGGATGTACACACAGATGTAAAGGGTTAAAAAATATATATATATATATATATATATGGGACAGCACTTTTAACAAACCCCGGAGGAAATTCAGGACAGGAGGTAACATTATCCCCCTTATTATACGGATACTAATTAAATAAAAGGATATATTGAGACGGAATATTGATTTGAATATTGATTGATTTTATAACCAGCAGGTCTGGAAGGTCTTATCTTATGTAATTTTTAACCCTTTAAATGTAAGCGTCACTCCGGGATCCTCTGTTCCGCGGTAAGAGTCCACTCCACTCCGGAAACCACTCCACATTTTATTGTGTTTATTTGTGAATTGTGACGCAGAATTCTTTCCACAGGGGTTCATGGGCCTGACGAATTCCAACGAAAGAGGTTTCCCTTGTCGGGAATACGACGACGTGTGTTCAACAAAGAAAAACGGAAATCGCAAAACCGCCATCATATTCTTTTTGATATATTCTACTTTCACCGGTTCACAAAAACAAAGCCCTAAAATGAACGAAATATTCTCTCCGCTTTCATGTGAACACGCACACTGATGCAGCATAGTCATGTGGTTTTCAGTTGTTTGTTCTCAAGGCCTTGCCTGGTTCCACCCCCTGAATCACCAGCCCTGCCCACTTTAGGACAATTACCAGGCTACTTGAAGCCTCACAGGTATTTCCAGAAGGAATGTCACTGCAGTTCATTGCTAATCTTAAAATGTATTGAAAGGGCCGGTCTGAATTAAGGTGTGTGGCCCGTGGGCCGGCAGTTGAGTAGGCCCACCATCGAACATTGATCTTCAGTCTGTGCTTAGTTCCACTCCGACCCAACTACTATTGTAGTTTTTCTACTCATCCTTTGAACCCGTTAGTATTTTTTTTTAAACCTGTCCTCTTTAATTTAGCTTTTATTGTTGTGTCTGGTTGTGGTCCAGCAGAGCGCCGGTAGGATGGAGGTGGAGATGGAGGACGCGCAGCGCCGGTAGGATGGAGGTGGAGATGGAGGACGCGCAGCAGTCTCCGCTGCGGCCTCAGCCCAAAGTAGCGGCTCCGACCCAGGACGGAGCCCAACCCGAGGCCCTGGCTCCGTCCGGGGCCTCGCCCGAGCCCCAGCCCCAGCCCCAGCCCCAGCCCCAGCCCCAGCCCCAGCCCCAGGCCCAGGCCCAGCCCCAGCCCCAGCCCCAGCCCCAGGCCCAGCCCCAGCCCCAGGCCCAGCCCCCGCCCCAGGGCCAGCCCCCGCCCCAGCCCCAGGCCCAGAGTCAGGAAGAAAGTCCCTCGGAGAGCCAGAACCCCCAGGAGGATTCGTCCGGCCAGCCGCTGGCCAAGGCTCTCTGGAAGCCCATCCCCCCGCTGCAGCCCCAGAACGGCCCTGACGGAGACGCAGCCACCAGAGAACAGAGCTGCCAGACGGAGGAGCCCAACGCGCACGGCGGCCATGACGGCTGCGGTCACGAGCCAGGTACGCCACCTTCCTGACTTCTCGGCCTCTTCAGCTTCCTTGGTGGTTTTTGTCCCCCCCCCACGCTCGGCTCAGAAGCACCTCATCCTACGAGGGGAGTTAAAGGGTCCTGGTCCCTAAACCTTTAAACCCCTGGCATCAACGCTGCCAAGGTGGCGAGTTGAATTCCTTGTGTCGCTCAGTGGTTTTAACACTGTCAACAAGGAGAACAGTTTTATTCCCCGTATAGCTCTCAATGTAGGGCTGTGCCGTGACGTCATCATCTCATCATCTCACCCGTCTTTTGAGATTCGAAATATGAGGTGTGTCATATTTAATGGAGGATTAAAAAAAAAATTCTAAAATGTTTTATAGGACTATACCAATGTGATGAACCTGGGTTATTTAGTGGGATTTTGCTTTGTTTTGGCAGATAAAGCTGATGATCAATATTGATATTGTGAAATTCCCCGTGATGGTAGTGATAATCAATTGTTTGACACGATCACAATATTTCCAACAAAGATTGAATGGAAGCAAATTGCGACCGTAGAAGACTCCTGCTTTACGCCCTTAGCATTAAATGTACAAAGACAGTTCATTCAAGTACAATTTTATCATTTGAAGTTGGACTACTATAGTTTCTAATATTACTTTTTATTTCTTATATAGTTTTCAGTGAATATAACACAACATATTTTATGAAACAAACCACCTTTTGAAAGCAAATCTAAAAATCTAAACGATTTAAATTAATAAATACTTTTTTATGTCAACATCACAACGAATGAAGCGATGATTCTGCCATCTGGTGTTCAGAGTGTGTACGTGAAAGATGCGTGGAAAAGCAAATGCATTTCAGAGCTGAAATTGAAATAATCAACAATCGCATAACTTTCAAACAAAGTATTGATCTTACAGTTTTCCAAATTGGTTCAGAAATTGAAACGATAGAATTAAATTGGGTCGAAGTAATGATTATTTTTTTTACATGTGTTATAAATCCAGCACTTTTAATCAGTGATCTCCCGGTGATGACGCCCTCTCAGTGGAGCAATCTCCTCTGTATTTATCCATGGTACACACAGCCGGAAACCTTTTCACAGAGTCCACCGTGATGCAAGGACCCCGATCTGATTGGCCGTGTTTTCGGGTAAAGGTCACGAGGGTCATTGACCCGTCCACGGGGATTAACCGGGAGGGGAGGGGCGGCGCCGGGAGAATAAAAGGCTCGCTCTCTCTCTCTCTCTCTCTCTCTCTCTCTCTCTCTCTCTCTCTCTCTCTCTCTCTCTCTCTCTCTCTCTCTCTCTCTCTCTCTCTCTCTCTCTCTCTCTCTCTCTCTCCCTCCCTCTCCCGTAATGCATGTCGATCGGGGTGTCTGAGTGTTTTGTGGGCGCCCGCCCGCTCGAGTGTGGTTTCAGGGTGTACGGGGGTTTTTTGCTCGCCGCCGCCCTCTCGTGAAGAGCGCTAGTGTCGAAAAAAATGGCAGAAGAGACGTTGAACAGGAGTGGAAAGTCCCTGGTTCAGAATGTAAAAGTCAAATACACGTGGTTGGCTCAATGTTCTGGAGCCAAGTTTTACCTTCTGAACCCCGGATTTTCCACCTCTACTTGTTAAATAATGTTTTTCGGTTTGGGTTGGAAATGTCGCCGTGTGTGTCCACCAAAGCCACCAAAGAAAATCCCCAAGCACTCGTACTGCCTTCACCATCCATTTTAAAGAAAAAGGGCGGATCCGCCCTGATTTTATCGGCCGTCTTGTCCCCGCCGCCGTATGCAGGTTTGGCTTGGACGCTCCAGAAGCAACGTCCTGCAACCCATTCTCCCCTGTTGTCATTGCTAGTGTGGATATAAAAAACATCTGTTTGCCTCAAATAACCACTTTGCCAACGCCGCTGTGTCTTTGTATTGTGGCTGTGAGCACGGATGAGCATCTTCTTATTCTTCGCTTCGTTTGTTCCACAAAAAGGATGAAAACATTACACTGTTGAATGCTTGAGTGAATATATGGAATAAGGATTTATTTAAAACTTTACCTCTGCAGGAAAAGACAGATGGCAGGCTTATTTGTCCTCCTGCCTGTGCGTGTGTGTGTGCCTGTGTGTGCGTGTGTGCGTGCCTGTGTGCGCCTGTGTGCGCGCGCGCGCCTGTCTGTGTGTGTGTGTGTGTGTGTGGTGTGTGTGTGTGTGTCTGCGCGCCTGTCTGTGTGTGTGTGTGTGTCTGTCTGTGATTCATTGTGCCTCTAGACATCACTTTCTGAATGAGCGCATGAACTCCGATGCGGTTAATGGAATAATTGATGAGTCGAATTATGTAAAATTAGTCGGATTCAGTTTTGGACATTTAATAATCTTTTCGGGTGTGAAAAAGAATCCGCTATTTTAAGCCTCACCAAAATGTATATACCGTGTGCTTTAATTCTAATTTAATTTTAAAATTTAGACTACGAGGTTAATACAGTTTATCGAGCAATTTTGGGATGTGTTGGAGTTGTGATTTCATCTAGTGATTTTTTTTCATGTTGTTTCACTTAAAATGTCTGAGCATTGGGAAAAGGGAATACAAATAGCATGTATTATTATTATTTTTGTTACTATAACACCATTTGTCATTTCATGGTCGAAATTAATCAGGAATCAGAGGAATCAATCAATGGAATAAAACCACAAAAAAAATGTATTTATATATACCTAAAATCATCAATTGAACCATCAGGTGCAAAGCTTTCCATTGTTCATTTTGTCTCCCTCCCTCCCCCCAGGTTACTGTTTGGAACCAGGGGATCCTCCTCTGCTCCAGCAGCCCCTGCAGACCTCAAAGTCGGGAATCCAGCAGATCATTGAGTGCTTTCGCTCAGGTGTGTGTGTGTGTGTGTCTGTGTGTCTGTGTGTGTGTGTGTGTGTGTGTGTGTGTCTGTGTGTCTCTGTGTGTGTATGTGTGTGTGTCTGTGTGTCTCTGTGTGTGTATGTGTGTGTATGTGTGTGTGTGTGTGTGTGGGCATTTGAGTGAGAATGCTGAGAGTGGAAATTGCGTCACTGCTAATTGGTGTGTTACTCAACTAGTGTCCTGCTGGTGTGTGTGAGTTATAGACTGCCATTCACACTGGGCCTTACCTTTACTATCAAAGTGTGTGTGTGTGTGTGTGTGTGTGTGTGTGTGTGTGTGTGCGCGCGCGATTGTGAATCAAATCTACAACAAAGCACTGAATGGCTGTTTTTAGATCAGCGTCATTATGTCTGACGTAAGCTGCAATATCGCTGATGAGGACGGTCTCACCTCATGAAATTAGAGCAACCCGACCAGTTTAAAACCACGTTTCTGAATCTCTGAAACCATTTAGCCACCCTCTTTGGCTGCACAAGCAAATCATTTATTTTAATATTCAGTACCTGGTGTATTATTAAAGTGTTATTCAGCATATAAGATAATACTATATTATCCACAGGGGGAGGGCGAGGTGATATCTCAAATGTAATAAAATAAAGTTGAAATTGCAATAAATAAATAATATATATGTATTTTTTTTTCCCACTCCGAGATTAAAAAATACAATTTTCACTTGAACTGTGTACGCATGTGGTTACAGCCCTAACGTGCATATCCTTCTCTCTCATGCTGGGAGGGGCGCGTGGCCTCCCCTGAAAACAAGGACCTCACACGACAGGACCTCATGCGTGTTGTGGTTGCAGGTACGAGCCAGCTGAAGCAGATGCTGCTGCGGGAGGTGGACACCATCTTCGAGTGCAAGATCTGCCGCAGTCTGTTCAGAGGGCTGCCCAACCTCATCACGCACAAGGAGTACTACTGCCTGCAGCGGCTCCACGAGCCCGACGGTGAGCGCCCCTGCCTCTCCCAGTGCTTCCCATCGATCACTTAGCTCTCCTCTGTACGTCCGTCAGGGTGCCGTGCACGGGGGTGCGTGCGCGCATGCCACACAGAATACGGAAACTTTGTCCCGCGTGACTTTTTTTTAAATTTTATTTTTTTAGATTAATTCAGTTGTCATTTTCATTTCAGTTTCAAGTTTTATTTGTCAAATGCGAAATTCTTGGTGACAATTGTTAAGCTCAAGGTAAATATTAACAACAAAACAAGTAAAGTGCTCAAGGCACTTGTGGGCACGTAAGCAGGGTTCACCAAACTGGGGATTCTCTGCCCCCTGGCGGTCTGTGGAGGAAATGGAAGGTTTCTGCAGCAATCTTAAAAGTATGTTATTTAGTTTACAAACAAATTGTATGAATTAAATGTCATTAAGTCCTGTAAAATCAGCATTTCTTTTTTTCAACATAAACATTTCGTCTGATTGTATTTAACTGACTTGCCTTTCCAAAGTTCTGCGGAAAAACCACTGGATTTATTGTCAAGTTTATTTATACAGAACTTAACCACAATACAGCCTCAAAGGGCTTCACAAATCCACAATTAACATAGACATCAACGACATTCCCTGGTCCAAACCCTCGTCGGGGCAAGGGAAAAACTCCCAGAAAACCCTTGGGGTAAAATAATAAAAAAAAAGGAAGAAACCTCGAGAAGGGGCCACAGAAGGAAGAATCCGCCTTCCTGGATGACCAAACTGGCGTGGATGCCGAGTGGGCGACAATGATAGTATGACATGACAAATCATTTATTCCGGTCTCATTAAGGTCTCTTAACGACAGAAATTCATAACCGACCATTTCTACCCAGTACTCACCTTTCCATTCCAAAAATATAGTACATACCTTTATCCTTGCCCACAACACTTTGCTGTAATACTTCATCGAATAAGGATGTACTGTATACGACATAGAATTGTGTTCAAATGTCTTTAAGAAGGTCTTAATATTGTTAAATTCAACTCTCGGTTACCTGTAGGTAGATATGTGCACATTTTCAACAGGCACCTGTGTGAGCACACACATACTGCGCGTGTTAGAGGATGGTGAAAGTGTGTAGTTTATACACACACACACACACACACACACACCGCTGATTACTCCCCAGGTTCCTCGGGGCGCCCTGCGTTTTACCGGGCAATCTGTCGCTCCCGACGACCTCGTATTCCTCTTCCCGCTCTCTCTCTTCCATCTGTCGCTCGCTCGTTATGTTCCCCCCTCCTCCTCTCGCGACACGCCCCGAACGCCCCACGCCTAATTTGTCTTTCCGTCCATCCATCCATCCTGGCATAACACTGTAGGTGCTGGAGTAACCTAGTTAGTTCATAGTACTAATTCATATTCATATTTTATACCCTATATACCCATAACATGAATTTATCCTGTGCATAGTATCACATTTCGTTTGTATTTTTTTGGCTATCGGTGTTTTTATTCAAAAATGTTTCTTTGTACACGGTGCGCCCCAGTTTTCTGTTTTATTTCCCTCCATTGGCTTGACATCACGTCCTCCTATTTGTCTCCTCACGTCCTCCTTTTCTTACCCTCTCCTCCTCCTCCGCCTCCCCCTCCTCTCTCCCCTCCATTCCTTTAATTTCCTCTCCTTTTCTTTTCCTCCCCCATTTTTCCGCCCCTCCCCTCCTCCCCTCCGCCTCCTGTCCTTTTCCGCGCCCCTCGTCTCCTTCCCGCTCCTTCCCTCTCCCCGCCACTCTTCCACGATCATGTCCTCCTTTCCTCCCTCCCTCCGTTCCTGTCCCCTTTTCTTTTCCTCTCCCCTTTTTCCTCTTCTCTCTTTTTGCCCCCCTCGTTTCCGCTTCTCCTCTCCTCCCCTCCTTTCCTTTTCACACCTCTCTTCTTCTGTCCTTTCCTCCACCCTCTTCTGCTCCTCCTCTCATCTAGAATTCTCTCCATTCTTCATTCATCTCTATGAGCACTTGTCTGCTTTGTTCTCTATATTCTCTCTATCTATTGGGAAATTATGGTTATGTTAACTGAACTTTGAACAGAGGTTAAATTATTTGGATGAATAGCCCCATTTGGATGTTTTTTTTTTCAGTATGAAGGATAATGATTGCAGTTTTGGATAAACAAGCTGCCTCGCTGCGCGACAGTTCCATTTATTCCCTCGCGAAACGTAAATATAGAGCTCTAACATGTTGACATTCTTTTCATTATTAATGTAAACCTTGCTCCCGATATTTTTCTAAACGTGATATTAGTATTTGCATATACTGTACAGTATGTTGAACAATACCATTCATTATATTTGTAAAATATTGCACAACATACCAGTAATTGCAGCTTTTCGTACAGTGTATTGCAAAATGTGTCACCAAAAAATATCGTTTAGTATTGAATTTAAAATATATCTGGATAATACACAGATGTGGTGTCCTTCCATGGAATCACATATATTTTTTGATACATCATCTTTTGCAATATATGTTACATCAACCTTTAGTGGATAACTGTGCCGCACACTAGTGTGGTGTGAGAGCTCGCCATTCCACACTTAAAATAACGGAAACCAGTTGCGCTGCAAGAGCAAAATTGCAAGGCTGTTGTCATTCACGGAATTTATCGGTTCCAGCAGAACAACAGCTCTGTGCTCATCAGAGCAAGCTCACGTTTTAACACAGAAAGTGACGACTATTGGTCGTAGTGAAAGGCTGGACTCTTTTTATATTTATATTTTTTTTATCTCTCTCTCTCTCTCTCTCTCTCTCTCTCTCTCTCTCTCTCTCTCTCTCTCTCTCTCTCTCTCTCTCTCTCTCTCTCTCTCTCTCTCTCTCTCTCTCTCTCTCTCTCTCTCTCTCTCTCTCTCTCTCTCTCTCTCTCTCTCTCTCTCCCTCATAGTGCGTCACACCGACTGAACCAAACAAACCGAGAGTCGGACAAACCCAACGACTCTTTTTACCCAGTGAATCGCCAAGAACCCAATTCCAGATCGATCCATCTGTCCATCTATATCTATCCATCTATCTATCTATGTATCTATCTATCGGGAACTGGGTTTGTTTGGTTCAGTCGGTGTGACGCACTATGAGCGAGGGAGGTGAGAGGGCTGGTGAATGGAATTTCTCACGAGAATCATTTAATAACGTCAAAACTTGATTTATTTTGCTCGAACGCAAAAAATGAGTCAGTCACATTTCAATACGAATTGTCGCCGTCGTCTTCCTCCCTCCAGGCCCGTCGGGCGACAGGGAGAGCGACGCCATCAAGGAGCTGCTCGAGGCCATCTATCCCAAAAAGGACCAGGCCGACTTTGTGGTCCGGCTGGAACCCATCCCCACCAGCAGCAAGGCCATGTTCCAGTACCTGACCACCGAGGAGGAGCTCTCCAGGTGCGACGACACTGCGGGGGGAAAAATGAATCGTGTACAAACCCTCAGTTGTGACCAAAGCATGTTTTTTTTGGGTAAAAGGCCTTCTTTAAGCAGTGTACTTGACTTGGGATCTGCTACTGCTTACTTACAGCAGCAGCCTTGAAAGACAATTTGGATAAACAGCAAAAAACAGTTTCCTTTTTTATCTCTTTCTTCACACGTTTTCACCGTGGCTCAGTCGTCCTCGCCTCAGGGCAAATTTAAAGGAGCGTTAGGAGTGTTTATTTCACTTGATTCCCTTTCATATTCATCGTGGGTCTTCAGCAAGCGTCAGCATCCAGTGACCTCACCCAATAATTGAGGGAAATTGTTATTCGATCCCATCGATCGATCGTTTGGGTCCTCGTTTGCATTCCTGCCAATCAAATCACAGCCATGTCAAAGCCCCGCCCACCCCACGAGCTGAGTTTTACGTGAGTCCTTTTCCGTTCTCACCCGGGGTCGGCGCTTGTGAGCAAGTTTGTGCCCGTCGCTCAAAGGTCAAAGGTCAGCTCGTGGAGATTTATGGTGGGCGAGTCCACTCCCTCTCGGATTCTGAGAAGCCGCTTCACACCAAAAACGTCTCCGCGTCCGGCAGTCAGATCCTCCACCCCGTCGCGTAGGTTTGGCACCACAAAATATGTCGTTTTTTCCAGTACAAGCGAGTACTTTGCTAGTACTTTGCTCGGCTGATTTACCATTTTCCATGAATGAGTTTAAAACTCCCATATAAAGTGTTTGCCTATTTTTTACTTTACTCCTCTAGGTTTTTAATATATTTCTTGTTTAAATTCTGCTTTTATTCGTTTTTTGTTTTTTTATAGTGATCAAGAACATAATAAAAATACATAATTCTGTCCATGGTGTCGCGTGCTTTTCGGTGTCACTCCTCGCGTGTGTTTTCGTGACAAAACGTGGTTCGGAGACGCGACGGACTCGTCGGGCATTCCTCCTCGTGAAAGAATGTTGTAACGTGTGACGACGCCCTGTCACCGATCAGTCACGTAGCGTGAAACCACAACACTGAAAGATTCCCGATCGCAAGACGGAACGTCGTGTCGTCGTGAACAGTGCAGCCATCAGACAACTTGGAAAGTCATCTCGTGTGCCCATGGCGTGACAGATCCAATGTGTGTACTCAGGAATGACAAGTGCAGTGACGCCGTAGCCATTATTATTCATTTCTTATTCATTTTATTATAAATAGTGTTCTCCTGTTTTTAAATGAACAGTTACAATCATGCAATTTGATTATCGCAACCCTCTCACAACAGTGATTCTCAACCTTTTTCACATCAAGGGCCCTCGATTTGATACCGCGACTTCAACATTTTTTTTTTAACAATTTTTATTATTCTTTCTATTGAAAAAGAAGTAGAATCTTCATTTGTTAGGTAGATTTGTTGATTTGGTCCAAATTTCCATAGCTGTGTGTGTGTGTGTGTGTGCGCGTGCATACAGCATATGGTACCGTGATATTTTCTCCATGATATTGTACTGATACTCTTGACTCCAATAATCCTTTTCTTTAAACTTCCCCGGGGGCCCCACGTTGAGAGCCACTTTCTTCAATTCGTCGTAATGTTGAAGCCACGTTGTGTCCCCTCAGCACCAGACAGAGCCCGGTGTCGTGGTCGGCAGAACTGCCGGATGAGGAGCAGCAGAGCGAGGCGGGGGAGGCGGAGAGCCACAGCGGCAGCAACCACCACCAGGGAGCGACGGGGGAAGAGGAGGAGGGCGAGAAGGAGGCGCAGGAGGAGTCCAAGGAGGAGGCTTCCCAGGCGGACGAAGAGGAGGAAGCCTCCAACAGCGGGGTCGGTGAAGGAGGGAGAGAGAGGGCAGATCTGGATGCAACGCCTCACTTTCAATTTCCACTCTCAGCGTGTACTGACATTTCTCACTCACTCAAAGGCGCGCGGACACAGGCACAAGCACGTACACACGTACACAGACACACACACACGAGGAGGCCCTCAAGTAGAACGAATTAGCAACCAACATTAACCAGAATTTTTCAAAAGCTATTAAAAAGTGTGTGTGTGTGTGTGTGTGTGTGTGTGTGTGTGTGTGTGTGTGTGTGTGTGTGTGTGTGTGTGTGTGTGTGTGTGTGTGTGTGTGTGTGTGTGTGTGTGTGTGTGTGTGTGTGTATGACACTACGCACACGTTCGACTGTGAAAATCTCATTTTGCTCACTGTCCCTTGTGTAAAAGATGACGATATGATAATAAGGACTCGCAAAGTCAGCGCCATAACTGTTTAGGTGCCGTGCTGTGTTGCCTGGCAACCTTTGCTTATTGAGCGTTCTTTCAAGAAGCACCGGGAGCTGTTGGGAATTTCGTTTTAATGTGGAAAAGATGCCTTCCTCTGATATGTATTTTTCTCCCATTCTCCACTTAGTGATGTTTTTATGTTGCAGTGCTGTTTATGCCTTTTCACAGTTCACCTACTTGTTCCGTTTCAAGGGTTTAAGCGGTTTTTACACCTTAGAGTCTCCCCTCCTCGCCGCTAAATGAAACTGGATCTAGCACCTCCTCGTGCCTCCTCTCAGGTGGACGACGTCACCATATCGTGCTGCCTGTGTGGGAAGGACTTCAACTCTCGCCGGAGCATCCGCCGTCACTGCCGCAAGATGCACCAGACCAAACTAGAGGAGCTCAGGAAGTACACGGAGACCCGCACGGTGCCGTCCAGCCTGCTCTCCGTGGTCAAAGGTCAGCCTGGCTTCAGTCTTTACTTTAAACCGGGCTTTTGCCAATATGTAGCTTGAATATTTTTTCCATATATATATATATATATATATATATATAAAAATTCATTTTGATTTGGATTGAATTTGCAATGGTGTCCCACCTAATAAGGGAACGATGGTGGGGGTCGAGTTTAAAGATAATTAAATAGTAACATGTTTTCCAAATGTAACATACAGTTGAGAAAAATTAAAACAGTAGATTTTACAAGTTGTGTTTTTTATTACCGATTATATCACAAGCTCTGCCACCATTTCCCCCCCCCCCCGAAGATCTGTATTTATTTATCTTTTCGATAAAACTGCTGTAAGTTGATTCCCACTCTCTCGTCGTCTTTAAGAACGACCGAAGAATCTCTCCTCGCCCACGGGGAAATCCTGCCCCGTGTGCCACAAGACGTTTGCCACCAAGGCCAACGTGCGCCGCCACTACGATGAGGTGCACCGTGGCCTGAAGCGGGACGCCATCACGCCGGAGATCGCCACGCGGCCGGGCCAGCCTCTCTTCCTGGATGCCACGCCCCCCAAGAAGCCACCGGCAACCAGCAACCCCGCTCCGACGCGGGGGCCCCAAACCTCCAAGAGCCCCAGCTTGTACGCCAAAACGGCCGCTCCCAATCAGAACCAGAACCAGGCCAAACCCGCGGGTACGACCTCCGCACCGCTGCAGTACAACTTGGCGTCCTGCCGCTGCCTGCTCTGCAAGAGGAACTACAGCTCTCAGGTCAGTTTGCCCAATTTTTCCGCGGTTTCCGCTGTTGGTTGGACCTCCAGGAGTCCGCGAAACCGGCGGAAACTTCTAACCTGAATTTCTGCCGTTTTTGCACTTTCAGTTGATGCTGAAGAGACACATGCACATCGTCCACAAGTTGTACAACCTCAAGCACGTCGGCAGTGCCGGCACCGGCGCTTCGGGGGCGCCTTCCAACAGCACCAGCAGTGCCGCCACCGGCAACAGCCTCCGGGTGAAGGAGGAGACAGTGGAGCATTTGGACGAGGACGACAAGAAGGACAAGAAGGACAAGAATGACAAGAAGGACAAGAACGACAAGAACGACAAGAACGACGAGGACCGCGACCGCAAAGCCGCCCCGACTCCTAGCAACGGCAGCGAGGCCGCAAAAGACCTATCCGCACCCAAAGAGGCGATGAAGGTCAAGGTGGAGGAGTGCCCGTCCAGCCCCAAATCCACCGCCTCGTCGGGGGCGGCGGCGGCGGCGGCGGCGACCCGTGGAGGTGCCTCTGGCGGGAAAGGCGGGGCCAAGATACCCAAGCTGTCTGTGGGCTTCGACTTCAAGCAGCTGTTCTGCAAACTGTGCAAACGGCAGTTCAGCTCGCGCCAGAACCTGACCAAGCACATCGAGCTGCACACGGACGGCAACGACATCTTCATCAAGTTCTACCGCTGCCCGCTGTGCCGCTACGAGTCGCGCCGCAAGCGCGACGTCCTGCGCCACATCACGGTGGTCCACAAGAAGAACTCCGTCTACCTGGCCAAGATCATGCCCAAGTTGGAGAGCCGGGCGGTGAAGCGGCCCGCCGAGACGGTGCTCAGCGAGCCCCCCGCCGCCAAGAAGGCCGCCGTCAGCGCCAGGACGGAGGTGAACGGGCGCAGCGCCTCCAGCCCCGTCACCCGGAAGCAGCTGGACTTCGCTTCCTCTTCGGCGCCCGCCGCGGTCGCTCCTTCGCCGCCCGTCACTCGGAAGCAGCTGGACCTTTCTTCTTCGTCGTCGGCGTCCACGTTCAGCCCCTCGGCGCCGGTCACCCGAAAGCAGGAGCGCCACCAGGAGCGCCACCAGGAGCGCCAACAGCAGCGCGCCAGCCCCCCGCTGACTCGACGCAGCGACAAGCACCACCCGGACCACGCCTCCTCCGTCTCCCAGCGGCACGACGGCCACTCGGAGAAGAACGCCACCGAGTCCAGCAGCACTGAGGTCAAGGTCACCAAGAACTTTTCCCTCCACGCCTGCGACCAGTGCGGACGGGCGTTCGCCAAGAAGGTAGTGCAGCTCTGAGCTCGTTTTATTCATTATTAACACCAATCTGAAAGGAGGCTTAACATTTTTCCCATTGGGCTGCGTTTTAGCGCAGTGAGAAGCTGCAGCAGAGTGGTGAGCGTGTCAGTTGTAAAGCGCTCAGCGAGGTGGTGTTATGAACCGGTGCTATGAGCCAACACTTTAACAAGGTGTGCGGCTAAAGAATAGCCAAAAAATAGCATCCTCCCTCTAGTTCCACAAAATCGCTTCTTCCAGTCAGATACACACATAAACAATACACATACTGTGTGTGTGTGTCTGTGTGTGTGTGTGTGTATCCACACACAGTATATACTGTATATATATTGAGAGAAAGAAGTTGAAACATAACTTCTTCCATATCCCACAATACAAATTGCTGTATGATATTGTCCGTCTGTTGCTTATTTAATTGACTCATTTTGAACCTTTCTCACTTTGATCAAGTTTTACCTGGAGTCGCACAAGCGGAGCCACCGCAACGCCGCGCCGTCGAGCCACAGCTCCGGGGAAAACCGGAGGAAAGGAGTCAGCACTCGCTCCAAATCCCTGCTCTGGTGAAACCGGGGCGGAAGCAGGTGCGTTAGCCCCCCCCCTCCTCCCGCCTCCTTTTTTTACTTTTTTTATTTAGTCTTTCCTCCCGCACGCCTTCCGTAGTCCTTTTCCGCTCTCGGCGTCGCTCGCTGAGCACGTTTGAGCCGCGTTTTCCCAGCGTGCCGGAGTCGTTCCGGTACAACCCCCGATCCACGTGTCGGCCAGGAGGTGGGGGGGGGCTATTTAAGCCGGAGCGCTCCGACTCAATAAAACATGTATTTTACGACGTGTCCACCTCAAGAGGGCTGAACCGAGCACCGGCAGTTTGTGAGAGATGCCGGCGCTCAGGAGAAAGTCCCAGTTGCGCCAAAGAGTCAAAGGCAGAAGTGCCGGAGCTGCGTAACGGTGAGTGCCGGCCCACAACGCATTTTCTTATTTCTGTTGGTGGCTGTGAGGTGTAGGCCGTGTCCACACGAATACGGATGCATTTGATAAAAACGCGGTTTCCCGGTTTGAAAAAAATAAAATAAAAATTTGTTCGTAAAAAATTTCCGAAAGTTGCCCGTCCACACCGGAGCGCCGAGAAACGCCACTTCCGTTTGTCTAACACGCGCGCCAGCCGAAACCTCCCGGCGGCGACGGGACTGGTCCTGCTTTGTTTCACGAGCGCAAAGCAAGTTCTCACCGCGTCCAAATCAGGAGACGAGCGGCGGAAAACCCGACGGCGAACCTCACCTGATTAACCCGCCGGGGGTCGACGGCGGGCGCAACGGCGGCAGCAGCTCAGTCAGCGATCATAATGTTCATGCTCCTAAAGCTGGAATGACGCTAAAACTTGTAATGGGGAGGAGACACCGCCGACTAATTTAATCACTTGTAAACACGTAGTTAAACACAGCAGTAGTAAAAAAACACGGAAACAAACTGGTGTAAAAGTGTCGTGGTACTTGATCCCTGGCGATTCACACCCCTGCTCTCCACTTTCTGGAACCGTTTCAAGGACCTGTGTGTGTGTGTGTGTGTGTGTGTGTGTGTGTGTGTGTGTGTGTGTGTGTGTGCGTGTGCGTGGGGTGAAGCAGAGGAGTCGCTGTACAAGCTTTAATTGTTGGTTTGGCTCATTACACAGCTGCTCTCTCTCTCTCTCTGTTTTGGCTGTTTCTCTTCCCCTCTCGCCCCTTACTCTCCTCTCATCTTTATTCTCCCTCCTCCACCGTCTCTCCGTGCTCTTTTCGGCGTCGGCCCTTCATTTCATTCCCATTTCATTCCCTCGCTCATTTCGCCCTCGCTCATCCCTCTTTCTCCCCCCCCCCCGCCCCCGCCGACAGAGGACGGAACGCCGACGACGGGGACGGAGGCGTTCGACCGGGAAAAGCGACGGAGGGAAGAGGAGGGAGGAGGAAGGGGAAAACTAAGGACCACGGAAAGCAGGGCGGGGCGGAGGACGAGCCTTCCCGACTAACGCTGGAGGACCAAACGCTGCCAACTCGACAAACGTGTGGACGGGACGGACGGGGGTGGGTGGACAGGAACTGGAGGACTGCGTCGCGTGACCTGTTGTAGTGCCGTCACCGCCCTGTCGGTGGCGCTGCTGTGTGTAAATATAGATCATATAGAGACTACTGATACCTGCTTTTACTGCTACGCCCTCGGTAAGAAACAAAAAAAAAAAGCTCTTTTGGTGTGTGTGTGTGTGTGTGTGTGTGTGTGTGTGTGTGTGTGTGTGTGTGTGTGTGTGTGTGTGTGTGTGTGTGTGTGTGTGTGTGTGTGTGTGTGTGTGTCCGTGTGTGTGTCCGTCTGTCCGTGTGTCCGTGTGTCTGTCTGTGTGTCCGTGTGTCCTCTACCAAATGCCGACTGGAGGCAAACCCTTTTTCCTTTTTTTGGATTTTTTTTTTTTTATAAATTTGGTTACGCCCTTTAGACTTAATGCTGTGTTCACATGCGCTCCTTCGCTTTTCCGGAGCACATGCTGATGAAATGAGGGCATATGTGGCTTCCCCACTCTCCTTCTTTCCTTCCGCAGAGTTTCTACTCCCAATTAGACTTTTTTCATTTGGGTTTAAATCGAGAGCCTGTGATTGCCCTCCCTGTGTTACTCCTTTTGTAAGAATGAATCAGTGGAAACCCGCTCGACAGTAGATTCCTCAGTTCCCTGCGTCTTAGGGCGTGGCACCCTTTTTTGACCAGCACGCTGAAACTACAGCAGTTTTTTTTTTTTTTTTTTTTGTTTTTTAAATTATTGTCATTATTTTTTTTGTTTTGTATTGTTTTTTTTAAGCGATAACAGTTCTGCCGGGACGAAACCATCAGGATTGGCCAAATAGATTACGTTTTTTTATGATGACACTCCAAGGTGAGATACGCCCACCGCTTAAAGCAGGAGACGCTTATTTCTTACGACCATAATTTAATGATCCGCACGTTCATTTTTGCAGTGAGAAATGGAATTAATTCACTTTTTAACCTCATTAATATTCTGTGATTTCTAAAAAAAAGAGCCATACAGCCTTTTCTTTAAAGAGCTCATCATTTGACTGGCATGGCATCCATGTATCTATCGGTTATTAATGGATCAAATGGATTAATTGAAATCAATTAATTATTCACCTATTTTGTGCGACTAGGATGGAGGATAAACATTTTTGGGGGTTATTTTTTGGAGGGGGGGGTTGACGGCCCCATCTTCTCGGGTGGAAAATGTGAAAACGCGGCCGCGACCAAGTTTGAATGTAAGGAAACTGCAACACAGACACGCGAGTACCAATGCCAAGATCAACATCAACATTCAGTGCCTCGGAGCGGCGTCGGGGCGGACGGAGCGGGAAAGGACAAGCGGCGGTGAAGCGACGGGGTCGTCATCGACGCGCTGCATAAATGGAGCGCTCCATCCCCCGAACGGAAGATGTTCGCCTCCCTTTACGTCAACGGGATGCCGGTTCAGTCCCCCCCCCGGACCGAGCGTTCTCGCGCCCTCCGCCCGTCTCCTCCTCGGCCGATCCAGAGGACGGTTTGGGTTTTTGACGGAGGGGAAAGAAAAACAAAAAAAAAAACCCTCGTCGCAATTTTTCCGTGCGGCGTCCCGGGTCCTCGGCGGTAGTCTTTGAAACACTGGCGCGGTTTGGGGGGCGGGGGACGGCGGCGGCCTTTTTTCATTTGACCAAAATACAGAACCGCTCCTCGCATCCCCGCGTCCCCCGAAAGATCATAAAAAACGACGACACGGCTCGACCAAAATGTATTTTTCTAAGGAGAAAAGGAGCGTGTGTGTATATATCGATTTATCCTGTACAGGTGGTAGAAGAGTTATATTTGCAGAATCAGAATATTGACATAGACGTAGAGCCCTACGGTCCTCACTGACTTCACCTTAACTTGTTGTTCGGCCCGGAAGCTTTTCCTTTGCGTCTTCTCATTTTTCGTCCGACCGACCGACCACGCCTTCTTACTTTTCTCTCTCTTTTTCTACAACGGAAGACTGGAAATAGATGTTGTTGTTTTGGGGTTTTTTTTTTTCCTCCTTTGGTAGAAACTTTTGTCATTCCTCTCTTTATTGTACTCGATAACTTAAGCTCACCTTCCAGGGGACGTGGGGGAAAGAATTAAAGGAGCCTTTCAGTTGTGACAAGAATGTAAATCCTCACCGCTTCAATAAATAAAGCTGTGCTCTGTAAAACAAATCGACTGGTGCCACGTTCCTTTTCACTCCCGAAATGTGGCGCGCACAAATGAATCAACCCGTTGTATATATTCGTGATGTTTGCACGGAGGGGAGCAGTGTATTTTCTGCTTAATGGATGTTAAAGAGATGCTTGAGGGTTTTACCCTTGATGTCGTTGAGCGATTAAATCCGTTTTTCTCTCCGGGTCAAACTTGACTGCACTGCAATAAGTTATTCCCTCACAATGTCACAGCGGTCCATTGTAGAATTTAGGGGTTTATTGAATAAATTCAAACGTGCATAAGCTGCTCAAATCGTATTTCTCTGTGAATGGGTAGTATATCCTCTGTGCACGCGCAGTTCAGGCTTGTCCACCTCCCCCCTCCACATTGAATTTATGAAACGATGTTCAATCTCGACAGGGGACGTGTGCGCCGTTCTGCGTGATTTTGTTTTACGGGCTTTGGGAGCTAAATTAAATTTTGCAGTTTTCCCGATTTTCCAATTGATAGTAAACCGAGCGCTCGCCGCAGGACGTTCTCGTCCCGCCTGCACGTTTGATTAACAGGACAATCGTGTTGGCAGGTAAACGTCGCAGGTAAGTGGAGAGATAAATATCACAAATCCTTGAGAGTTCCTTCAGTGCTCGGTGAATGCGGCGGCGCGCCTCAGCCTTCTTTACCCCAATCCATCCTGGTGATATCGAAAAGATGAAGGAGCTGGACACCGACTAACAGGAAGACGTGTCCCCACGAAGATCTCACTCTGTGTTAATGCGGCAATAAGGTGGCGGATGTATATTTATATTGTTAGCAGAAGTCTCTTCACGACCCTGTTTAGATACAGTACATTTACTCCCACTTTTCTGCATCTGGGAAAACTGCAGATGCCTGTATGCAAATAAGGTCTTAAATGTCAACGTCATTACAAACATCTTTACAAGCGCTAATTGTAGTCATAACTTGACACTTTCAGATGCACTAAATTGCTGATAAATATGACCAATGAATCATCCAAAGTTGGGGAAAAAAAAAAAAATAGAAAATATAGAGCTCTAACATTTGATTTTCTCCACTTTATACCCTGCTGCTTGCGCTTCACTTGGCGTAATTCCGCCGTCGCACCGCTAGATGGCGGCATTGCTCCGTCTCTGGGCCCCTCCAACGTGTTGCGCGCCCGTCGGGCGCCCTGTCGCACCGGAGCGGGGCCCGGCGCCGTCTCACCGCCTCCTGTCTCACTGTTCACGCCTCATCAAATTGTGTTGTTGTCGTTGGTTCATTTATTTAATTTGCCCCCACCCCGCGGAGCAGAGCGGATCGATGCGCAGTAAAAATGGATCGCGGTCCAGACTATTAACTGTGTGTGTGTGTGTGTGTGTGTGTGTGTGTGTGTGTGTGTGTGTGTGTGTGTGTGTGTGTGTGTGTGTGTGTGTGTGTGTGTGTGTGCGTGCGCGTCATCAACCGCCCCCTCTCTCTGGGGGAGGGGGCGGTTGATGACTTATTAATCTAGTGAGGTGGAGGGAGAAAAATTGAATTACCAAACCGATTGATTGGATTGATTGGTAATAAAGTTGACTGATGCGGAGGGAGAGGAGCAACAACAATAGCAGCAATTAAAACATGATTCGGTTTGAGGAGGGAGAGAGAGAGAGATCTTTTTTTCTACTATATTACTATTTTTTTTACACTATATTTAGTATTATTTTCTATTTTATTCTTATTTATTTTAAGATCGGTCGTATATGCAGTGTGTATAAATAAATAAATGGCATTGATAATTTTTTACATTTGTTTAATTATTTGATTTGATTTTGGATTTTATTTTATTTATTTTTTTTTTGTTATTTGATTGTTTTCCACATTTTATAAATTCTTCTCTCCGCTGCGGTGCGAATATAATTGCCTCTGTAAACATGCAAAACAAGTAACTAGAGGATTTTTAAATTGAATTACTTTTCGGATAGAAGGGGAGAGAGAGAGAGGGAGAGAGGAGAGAGGGAGGGAGAGGGAGTGGGAGTATTTTGGAGCTTTCGCGTTGTGTGGACGTGGGCGCTCTCCTTTCAGCACCAACACACCGGAGCGTCAGTGCGCGTTTTCCCCGCCGCGGAGTGCGCTTTCTGGGGGGGAAAGCAGAGTGGGGAGACCCGGGAAACACCTCGGGAGCGCCAGGTGGGTCCAGCAGGAGCCGCGAAGACAAGACCCTCTGCTCTTCTCGCCCCACATGAGGGGATTCCTCCGCACGCCTCGTCGTCTCCCTCTGGATCTCCATCTGCGAGCGCGGCCGCGTCGGAATCACCTCGCGACGAAATCCCAACTAATAATCCTGCTTTTCCGCGAATTCTCGGATTTTCTTGGTGTGTCTTGAAAAACAAAACAAAACAAAACCCCCCCCCCCAAAACTACAAACAAAAAAAAAACAAAAAACTGCTGAGCTCCGCAGGGAAGTTGCCCGAGGCACAGAGGAACCCGAGGAATGCGCTCCATCCTGGGGGAGACTCTCCTGAGGAGGAGCCGAGGAGCGTCTGCTGTCCTCAGGTATGAACATCCCCTTCACCCCGGACTGCACAACTATTTGATTTGTTATTGTCTGTTGTTTTCCACTCGTTTCCCTTGGACATTATTAGGAATAATCCTCCAATGGTGTTCTCCCATTTTATAGCTTTGGACTTTGTGGGCACACATATATATATATATATATATGCAGAGTGAGCCATCATCAATATCCTTTAGAAATATCTATGAAAAACTGACATCGTATATCTGGGTTACAGAAGCAGATTCTATGTATAAGGCGAAATAATGTATGTATGCACATTTATATATATTTATATTGTGTGTGTCTGAGTGACTATTTCAATGCGGACCTAGTTCTATCTTGCACAGTTCATGGGGGAACCTTAACTGCAGATCAAGTGTCATTTATCTGTCTGGGGAAGCCGCC
>NC_137208.1:10832517-10850017 GCF_960531495.2 Zeus faber
CAACACACACACACACACGCACACACACACACACACACACGCACACACACACACACACACGCACACAGCATCTGCAGCTCATCCTTTGCAGGCGGCGCAGCTGCCTCTGCAGAGCCTCTTAAGATGGGGCGGTGGGTCAGGAGGAGAAGGGGCGTGTCTCGGTGCTGAAAAGTTTGAAAATGGGCGTGGTTTCGCCGCCCCCCCCCCCCCCCCCCCGCCCACTCAATGCTCATCACCTTCAGTTTTTTTTGTTCCTCGCGGTGTTTTCAAATCTGCGACCCAGAGCCGCGAAGATCACTCATCTACGTCAGTCCCCGCACGTGTTGTGCCGATTTCCACCACGAGGTGGTGCTCAGCCCCACCTGCTTTCTATGCTGATTTGATGACACTGGGGAACAAACGTTGACGTCATGATCGGGGGGTTGATGTGTTTCATCGGAGAACACCGATATATATTTCAGTTTAAAACCCCCCAAGAATCTTCTTCAGCCTCTTAAAACCGTGACGTAAAACACGCGGGGCCCGATTCGATTCTTCTGACGAGCCACAAATAAAGTGTCCGTTTATTTTTCTTGACCTTTTATATCTGGCTTTTAGGAGCTCTCTGGTTTAAAAGAAAAAACAAACAAACAAAAAAAAAAAAAAAAAACCCAGATAAAAAACGCTTTCAGGCATAAAACGATCGTCGGCCTCCCCTGTGGTGCTGCTGCTTAAGTAGATCAACTTCCCTGTTTTCCCCGCTTAACATCAACACGGCGGTGAAAATAAATTAAAATAAAATCAACTCTTGCGTCTCATGAGTCACCCCAAATTCCCGGGCAGCGCCCCCACCCCTCCCCCGCCCGCGTCGCGTTGAGCCCCCCGTACAATGGATGTGTGTTGAATAAACAATTTTCAGGAGGGTAGGCGGATGTTTCGGAGGCGGCTAACCTATATAACGCAGAGTTTTTTATCATGGAAGGCCTCGGCAGCAGGAGAGCGGCTCTGACCTAATTCCATTCAGAGTGGAGAGGGAGAAACTTAAGAATTAATTGGGACAGAATCGAATTATAAATGGATTCATCGAGAGAGAGCTGCGCACGGTGCGATGAAACAGAAAAAGCCCCCCCCCCCCCCCACACACACACACACCTCCCCTGAAACGGGGTGCGCTTTAATAGGGACAGCCAGGTAGACGTGGGAACCCATGCAAACGGCCTGACCCTCGTATTATCTTGGCCAGATTTGACCCGAATTTGGGTGTTTATCACCACCTCACATACTTTGAATGAATTTGCCTAATTTGGGGTCGTGAACTCCCACACAGAATGGGCCTTTGTGAACGAGCAGCTATATAACAGTCAGTCAGTCTCTCTCTCTCTCTCTCGCGCTCTCTCTCTCTCTCTCTCTCTCTCTCTCTCTCTCTCTCTCTCTCTCCCCCCCCCCCCCACACAACCAATGCCTCATATTCATAGCATGAGAGAGGCGCAGATCTACGCGGTGGGAATTGACCGCCGCCGTCTGAAAGGGCCCCGACCCACGGCCATGACAAGCGCCAGAAGCAGTTTTCACAAGAGGAACGCGGGCGCGAAGATTCTCGCCCAACGAAGCCCCGGCTCTAATCTCAGACGGTGATATGGCGGAGGGAGCGCCCCAAACGGAGGAGGGCGTGGAACATAATTCGGAGTACAATGAATCGTCCTGGGATGAGGAAGAAGACAAGATGCACGCGGTTGAAACTGAGGCCATGCCACGTGGAATGGAAACGTGGCGTGGTCACTGTGGTGCGGGGATGCTCTGGTTTGAGCGGCCACACCTGTCCTGGGTCTAGGGAATTGGGGACCCGGGATCAGAGTGGCTGCATACCTGCTGGTTGGTCTCACGAGCAGCGGGTAAAACCCCCATCCCCACACACAGTCTGTCGTCGCCCCTGGGGGAAGGAGGCCGCTCGACCGCGCTGCTCCGGGGAACCAGGTCCTCTGGAAGGGGACCAGTTCATTTTTTTTTTTTTTTTTTTTTTTGGACATTTGTTTAAAGTATGGGAACCCTGTTTCAGAGTACGGAGTTTTTAGTATTTAAAGTATAGGAACCCTGTGTCAGAGTCTGTTTTACGCATTTATTTTTTATTTTGGTTCTCTGCTTGGTGGTGGTGGGGGGGTCGGCTTCATGCAGGAATTCTCCCTGGCCTCAGTTTGGTGTGGGGATGGGATGGTTTGAGCAGCCACACCTGACCTGGACCTAGGTGACTGGGGTCAGAGTGGCTGCATACCTGTTGCTCGTCTGTTGGTCTAACGGGCAACGGGCAAGACCCCCATCCTCACACACACTCAGGATAGGGGCCCTGTCATGACACATGCTATCTGCTCCTGGGCTGATTCCAACCGGCTCACTCTCCACAATAAACTGGTGTTTACAACCCCCGTCTTCTGTGCCGGAGGGCCCTGACAACGCCACGATTGGGTGGCGGGCGGTAGGAGCGACCGCCACAGTCACAAACCCCCCCTGCGAGTCGGTGAAGACTGTCAGTTTCAACACCATCAGAACGCTCCCAGGGCCACCAGTGGATGACATCAGATCTGCCCTAGAACTGCTCGTGCCGCAGTCAGTGGAGAGGGATATTCTGGACGCGCAAACCTTTTTGTCTAGTGGTTAAAATGTGCTGTCTTGTGATTAAAAACGAATCAAATTGATTCGTATGACTCTGCTGACGCAAGGTACATCTGTCATCGTCCAGCGGAGGCCGCTGGGGCCGCTCGCCGTAGTGAATGTCATTCTCCCAAATCTGCCCCTCACCCAACGAAGGACAAACATTACATGTGTAAGGTACCAAAAAAAAACCATGTCAGCAAATAAACACAACATGCGCATTTTGAGCATCGTGGCCAGTTTGCTTTGTGATTAAAAACCAGTGGTGTAATATCAAGGGAAACCTGTCCTATGTGGACGAAAAAACTGAAATGTCTGGTCCAGTTTGTAAGGATAGTGACATGATCATATTGAACAATTACTTTTTGAGGAGGTTAAATATGCACATCTCACAACTTTGAGGTGACTTTCATAGCACCGTCCATTTCTGGCCCAAACAGTATTCATTTGTTGAACGTTGAAACACAATGCAAGGGTTAAAAATCCCCATGAAATTAGGATGGAAACATGATTTAACAAAGTGAATAATGTCAATCGGACGATTATGTCGCGGGTCTGACAGCTCTAAGCGTAATTATCGACCCGGATTTATAAGACAGTAAAAAAAGATCCCAGCGACGCAAAGGTGCTTTTATTTTTAGGCATTTATCAAAATTAGTCCCGCTACACTTCAATGCTGAGCGGCTAAATGTCACACGCTTCCTGGGTTCCCTTTCCCCGCTCTGTTTTGTTTTATTTTTCCATTTATTTTCTCTCGTCAACATGAGCATTTTAATGAATCTCGGAAATAACGGCACACATTTCATGGAAAAGGGCGGTCACATAAAAAGTGGAAACCAACATAAATGATGAGAGAGGGAGAGGAAAAAAAAGAACACAACCCAGACAGTCGCCGGGTCGCAAAAAATGAACGACCGAAAAACATCCCGAAATGTCACAACTGCGATTAAAAGTCCTTCCAAACGGGATGGTTTTGGTGGTGGGTGGATCTTATCTTTGACCCGATATATGAATCTCCGGCTTGCCGTAGTTTGGTTCTCTCTGCGAAGCACTGCCGTGGCGGTCGGGTTTTTGTCCCTGTGCGACGCGTTTTCGCCCCCTAAAAACCCTCGAACGGGCCTCTGCAGCCGCCTCGCCCGGCGCCCCGGCGCGGGCACGATACTCAATTTCCAGAAAAATATCTTGCGAACCCTTCCCCTGCCTCGTCACGTTGACCCTAAAAACCCCCCCCCCAAAAAAACGAATGCAGCTGCCGGCTTTGGCTTCCTCAACTGGAGAGATGCTTGTCATGGATCTGATCCCACCTCCGACCAATTCCCCCGGCCGATGCACACGTGGTTTGCGGATGGAAATAGATCTGACCCCGTCCTTCATTTCATTTTTTTCGTCCTCGTTCCTAAGCCCCCAGGTTGGGTCAGGGGTACGTCGCTCTCCGTTGTGTTTTTTTTTTTTTTTTAACATTTGTATCGGATAACGGCGACGAAATGAATCCTCCCGGCTAATTAGCGGGCGGCATCCCGTGAGCGCGGCGCGGCCGCCTCCAGGGGGTTCGCCCGGGCGTGTGGAGGTAAGCAGGACACCATGCTCAGCGGGGTGGAGGGTGGAGGGTGGAGGGGGTGGGTGACTGGCCCCAATAACCACATTTGACATAATTCGAGGGGGAAAAACGGGGGGAAGCAGCGTGCGCTCGCACAGACTGAGCTCACTAACCCTCTTGGTTTTGAACAGGGATCGAGACCAATGCCTTATTCATTGTTACGCGGTTTAATGGGAAATTCGGACATTTGGGTGGGCTTTTGTTCATGCAAGACGTTCTTCATCTCTCACTCTCTTTCGATATTTCATACTCTTGAATCTTAATATTATTGTCAAAAATTGAAAAACCCGGATGAGCTCAAGCAAAGGATTGATGGTCATCACTCTGTGTGTCAAACTAAATCAAAATCAAACTAAATGGTCTGCATCTTATATATATACATATATATATATATATATTTATATATATATTTTACAATACATGCCTCAAATCCACCCACATCGATGGCGACAGCAACCGAGGCGCAAACCTGCTCGTCGAGAGCAGTTAGGAGGTCAGTGTCTCGCCCAAGGAAGCCTTGACGCTCCGTCGGGGGGCGGAGCCGGGGATCGAACCGCTAACCCCTCCCGTTAGCGGGCGACCTGCCCGACCTCTTCTTACTCGGGACAACAACCAGAGATGAGAGCCGTGTTTGACTCGCGACAGATCATAATAGACACGTCCCGGGTCGCGGCAGGATTTTACGACAGGAGGGGAAGCGACAGCCAGCGACTCTTCTAATCTTTTTTTTTTTTTTTGCTGTTGTCGTTTTTAGTTAGATTTGAGCAAATTGCCCTCTGTGTCTAGTGAAAGATCATGGTGGGAGGCGTTCTGGATCAGGGGAGCCAAATGAGAAAATGAATCCCGTGAAGCCAGTGAAAGCATATTGCTCCTCATCGGGTCACCGGGGGGGGAGCGCGGGAACCGACAAGTTTTAGTAGATTGTTTCCGTCCCGCCCTGCGGTGGAGGATGGAGCAAAGAACCAAACTTAAAGCTGGTGTTAAGCCCAAAAAAAATACAAAAATACAGAAACACATACGAGCCGGAATCGCATCTTTGCGGTAATGGCAGCATTAAACCCAGGAAATATTCAAATATTCGTCCTTTTTTTTTTTTTTCTCTGAGTTTTCTCGTCTTGCCGTCCGGAGAGGCAGCCGAGTTCGAGAGATATTTTCCACCCGAAGGCGGCGCCATCCCGTGATGGCCGCAAAGCCGCGGGAGAACACGACTTTTTACCAGCGCGGCTCCGGGCTGCCGGGGAGATCGGGAGCCGCTGTGAGCAGCCGCGAGGCCGGGGTTCGTTACAAAAGGGTGCGGTCTCGGATTCGCGATCGGGTCTCCCTGAGCTCGAATGCATAATTTATCCAAATAAAAATGTTAGAAAATGCCAATTGGACACTAATGGGTAGCGGAGGAGAGAGCGTGACTTCAGTTTCCTGCGTCAACCCTGTGTAGGTCTGGCTGGAGCTGGGGTTCCCAAACTTTTGCTCCTTAGAGACCCCTCAAATAATACCTGATTGTACAGGAGACCCCCTATCTAATGTTCTTTTTTCATGTAGTCGTTGGTGGTCGTTGGTTGTTTTTGTCCAAATTGGTTTTATTTTTCATGGTGGATAGAGCAAGGTCTTTAGGGGCTTACAATTAGGGCTGAACGATTTGGGAAAATAACCCGATTGCGATTTAGTATGAGTTTTTTTTTTTTATTTCCTAAGTTCCTTATGTTCTGTATTATTCACTCAACACAAGCAATAAATCATTCTATAGTATGACCACCACAACATTGGAGACAGTCAACATATAAACTGCTCTTTCATCGAGGCCACGCCCGCGTGTTGCGACGAAATGAGATGAACTGATGCATGAATCGGGAGGAATAACCTTTTATTCAACGATTTATTTTTGGTTCAATTGTGAAGAGAAAAAAAAACCCTCAATCGCGGGCAGAGCATCCACCCGTTGATTTCCCCTCGGGCCTCCTCAGTCCCGCTCGAGTCCGAAAATGAACGTTCGGAAAATATGCGGCGTTTCGGCGGAAATGTGGTATTTTTTTTATGAAAAAGTCGAGCCCATAATGCCCCCCGTACGCGGAGCGCCGGTGCCCGTACGGGGGGCAATCCCCGCCGCAGCAGCTGCCCGACTCGCCCGATCGGCACGGGCGAGTCGGGCAGCTGCTGCGGGGCCTCTCGGTTGAAAGTAGCCATGTAAATAATTATACATTCTAATGGGTGATTCTCATGCTTATCGCTGAGCCACCGGAGGGAGGATTAAAATAGCAGCTTATTTACAGGCTGATTCCACCTGTAGGAGGTGGGAGACTGAGGGGGTGATGGGGGTTTATGGGATAGAATGTGTTTGCGCGTTGACATGTGCTTTTTGAGACAGGTTGAGATAGGTTTTTAGAAAGCTTTGTTTCTTTTTTTAAGGCATTCCATTAGGTTTGTTCTCTCTCTCTCTCTCTCTCTCTCTCTCTCTCGCTCGCCATCTCGCTCGCCCTCTCGCTCGCCCTCACCCTTCACCACCGCACAAACATATTTTGTCCTGTTTATCTGTTCGGAGGGTTATTAAATACGCCGCCGCTCTCTTGTCTCTCTCCGTTATCTCTCCGCCAGGCTCTGCTGAAGATGTGAATCTGGAATTACCTGCAGCGAGGCTCTCCCCTCCCCTCCCCCTTAACTTTATTGCCGCCGCGTTTACCTTCCGAGTGACTCTGTTTATCGCCCTCCACCAACCTGCCGGCCGCTCGCTTTCCCCCCTTTGTGAAACATGATTGGCGCGAGGGGCTCGGCCAGATCCACCCCCGGGGTTCTCCACCCCTCCCTCTTCGACCAATAGGAAGGACCCGCTCGCTCACGATCCGCCAGGCGCTTCCTCGACGCTTCCGACCGACCCGATTGGAATATCAACCCCCTTTTTAGAAATATCTGCGGCCTCCCGCCTCTCGGCGCCTTTATTTTTTAGCGCTCGGCCCAGATGGAGCCCCGGTGGAGCCCCGCTTCCTACCCCCTGCGCCTCTTCCTCCCTCTTCTGGTGACGTCCTTCGCCGGCCTCCTGCCCGCCGCCGCCCCCCAGAGGATCGTCATCGACCCCCAGGCGGCGCCGGAGTACGCCCACTCCATCCGCCTGGACGGCGACGTCATCCTGGGCGGACTCTTCCCCGTGCACTCGCGGGGCGACAGGGGCACGCCCTGCGGGGAGCTGAAGAAGGAGAAGGGGATCCACCGCCTGGAGGCCATGATGTTCGCCATCGACCTGATCAACAAGGACCCCGAGCTGCTGCCCAACATCACGCTGGGGGCCCGCATCTTGGATACCTGCTCGCGGGACACCTACGCCCTGGAGCAGTCGCTGACCTTCGTCCAGGCGCTGATCGAGAAGGACGGCTCGGACGTCCGCTGCGCCAACGGCGAGCCGCCCATCTTCACCAAGCCGGATAAGATAGTGGGCGTGATCGGGGCGGCGGCCAGCTCCGTGTCCATCATGGTGGCCAACATCCTGCGGCTGTTTAAGGTCAGACACGGTTCATTCCATTCGTTTGAATTTGATTCTGTTCCGTCGTATTTCTGTAGTTCCATTTCATTCTGTTCTTTCTATTCTGTGCGGTTCTATTGTGTGCTATTCTATTTGATTTGGTTGTCTTCTGTTCTATTTTACGCTACTTTATTTGGTTTAGTTGTGTTCTATTCTGTTCTATTCCACTACGCCACTTCCCTCTGCTGCTATTCCTTGTTGCTTTTGGTACATGATCTGTGTGTGTGTATACACACACACAGACACACACACACACACACACACACATGTCCCCGGTGTGGTGTGGATGTGTGTGTGACATTATTAAGCGGCTGCCTGCTGGTTTCCCGTGTGTGACACGTGTTGTTACTGCCATGACACCCTGAACGGTCGACGCGGCCATCGCACCGCGAGGTAAAGTTCAATGATGACAGCCAATTAAAACACAGTTGGTCCAGAGAGAGAGAGAGAGAGAGAGAGAGAGAGAGAGAGAGAGAGAGAGAGAGAGAGAGAGAGAGAGAGGGTGTAGAGTGTTTGTGGTCTTCATTAGCTTCTGTGATTACTTTGTGTGTGTCGTGTCACAGGCAAACTCTGTCTGTGATTATGTTTTAAATTATTCTCTATGTATTTTGATTCTTATGCTTGTGTGCAGGGGGGGGGGCAGGGGGTTGGTTTTATGGGCGCTGTCAAGTTTATATCAATCCTGCTCTGCGGCGATTGCGCCAAATGAAAATGCCTTGCGCTGGTATCAATTAGACAAACAGCGCTGATGGATAGCGATATGATTATGAAATATGAGTGCAGTAATGACGACCATTTCACACCCGCACATCTATTTTGTTAATTTCCTGTGTGTGTGTGTGTGTGTGTGTGTGTGTGTGCGTGTGCGTGCGCGTGCGTGCATGCGTGCGAGTGTGTGTTTTAGAATACACAAGATTCAAGATTCAAGAGGTTATTTGTCACATACATATGGTCATACATATGTGCAGTGAAATGCCATGACACCCAGTGACAGAAGGAGCTTTCTGTGTGCAATGTCCAAATATTTATCCTCCTCCTTCGTTGCATTCTGTAAATGTGCAGGCGTGTGTGTGTGTGTGTGTGTGTGTGTGTGTGTGTCTGTGTCTGAGGGGATTGTGAGTCCGTGCATGCTTGTTAACCAGCAGCCGGAGCTCTGAATGGAAGATTTGTATATTAAACAACAACAACAGCTAAACATGATTTATACAAGGATCTGTCACCACGACAGTAGTGCAACAGAAGCCCTCTCTGGCTGCGCACTGCCGCGCTCTCATTTGCCTAATAGGATTTAGTGCTCTGTGTGTGTGTGTGTGCGTATGTGTGTGTGTGTGTGCGTGTGCGTTAAGAGATTGTGTGTATTCTATGTCAAGTGTGGGAGGGACTCTTTTAAATATGTGTGCATCCGCCTGTGCATAGCAGTATTTATGTTTGGGTATTTGGGCCAGCGGTGTGTGCAGCTGTGTGCATGTTCCAGTACACCAGACGAGGGTCTTGTGTCTTGTTGTGTAGTTATTTATGGGTCAAGGTAAACACCTAATGGTAGGAGCACACCAGGCGCGTTGGCGTGGCGCACGGGCGCACCGTACTGCAAGCGCACACTTCCTATTGACCTCATGTTAATCCACTGTCGGGGGTACACCGGCCATCTCAGCCGCGAGGGGCTGCGCTGCATTTGTCTTTTTTTTTTTTGCGCGTGAGGTCTCTTTGTGTTGCAGCTGCGTGCGGCTACGCGAGCCTTCTCCATAGAAACACCAGATAAACCCACCTAGAAATGGTTTTGTAAAGAGTGCAATCGATTTATATTTGATTTATATGAGTCTACATTGTTCCACAGACTAAGAGCTGCTGTCGAATTTGCTTGTTGATCGAGGCCTGTTTTAAAGGGGACCTATTTTGCTCCTTTTTATTTTAATATTTTTATTATGCTCCTTTTTAACGGATTAGTGTGGTCTCTGAGGTCCTCAAGACATGTTTTTGATTTATTTTGCTGAAAATACCAGTCAGATTATGCATTCTAGCTGTTCTAACGTGCCTCTAGTCCATCCAGGATGCTCTGATTCAGTGGGTGGAGCCACCCTCCTCAGGCCCCTAGTTCTGTGAGCCGATGGGGTTTCAGTCTTACTTCCGGGTTCCGTTGTATTTGAGTCTGTATTTAGTTAAGTAAACTTTCACAGATTTCACCTTGTCAGTCCTCCAAAATCTGTTTCTGAACAAATTTGAGACAAGAAATAAGCAGTCCAGTTGCTGAATCTCCACTCATATTCAATCTACAAGGCCTCATTTGAAAGTTTTTTTCGACTTTTGTTGCCGTGCACTAAGCTTGTGGGAGACGCCGCACTGTCCGCCGCAAACAGGGATTTTTTGTTTCATGTAAATATCGGAAAATCAAATCAAATAAATAAATACATCTACTAAAAAAAACACACTATTTTTATTGGTTTTGTTTGGAGAAACACACAGCGGATCACGTGCTTCAGTTTACGCTCTATCTACCGAATACTTTTATTTGAATTATATTAGAAAGAAAAAGCAGAATACATTTTTAAACACTTACATATCCATCATCTGCAGTTTCTTCACGGACAGTTGGTATAAATTCCCCTTTCTTCTTTAAGAATTGTGCTGGTCTGTGCAGCCAACAGGGCAGTTCCCAGCGGTGCTGTTTTTTTTCCAGATGGGTGGAGACTCAGATGGAGGGCGGTTCTAATTCTACTGAGTCCCCAAGTGACGTAGGAAGGGGCTGCAATTCTGAACGGCTTATTTCACCACATGTTTTTCTGAAATAGACAGCTCGCAACAAATTGACTGGGTTGTCGGGTTTCATAGTTTGCGCGTTAGTAGGCCCGTCAGAGACCCACATGTATGTGCAAGAGGAATGAAAAAAGTGGGTTTTTCATAATAGGTCCCCTTTAATACAAACAACAAACATACGTATATACAATACAGTACAAATGTCCCACTGACCAATTTCAACAATTACAGTTGTAGCTCACATTTCAATTTTTTAACAAGTAATAATCAGTAATCACAAAGATTGCTTTATATTTGTCACGCAATAACAAAAGCATTGGTGGTATTTCAGACATAAGACTTATTATCAAACAGTTTGTTAAAAAATATTTTAATCGCTCTTGTTGCCAATATTCCCTTCTCTAACGTAGTGGGCGGAGCCGGTGGAAAAACCATGCTCCGCGCCGCGCCCGTGCACTGCGGCAACGCCCCTGGTGTAGTTCGGGCATATCATGTAGAGAGACAAATGGCATAATGCAATAAACCTGTTAATTAACAAAAATTAAAAGAAAGACATTTGGCAATATAGATTAAACCTAAATAACCAATAAACAAGAAAAACATTCCTAAAATAAACAACAAAGAAGACAAAAATGCCAATGAATCTCAAATGATAAAAAAAAAAAACAATAAAAGTGCACCTAAAAAACAAGAACAAGAAAAATGCGTCAAAAACAAAAAGAATAGTGATAAATATAGGTCCTATTGTATGTTTAGGGTGTGTACGTAACTCTATACCTATGTTGATGCAACACTGTATGAAGTTGGGTGTGTGTTTGTGTGTGTGTGTGTGTAAACATGATGCACGGTGTTGATAGCATTACATGACACACGCTTCAGTAATCGTATGGATGTTTTAAATGGGCTAATCTTACACTGCCGCCCACTCAGCACAGAGCATTAGAGCCCAGAGGCAGCGGGACGCCTCTAATCACCCCACACACAGATTTCGCGACGCAGGTTGGAAGTGAAATATTGAAAACAGCTTTTTTCTCTCCTCCGTTTGTGTCAAGAATAGTCAAAGCAGACCTCCCTTGTCTAAACCTCCCGATTCGTTGATTGAAGTTTTATTTGAAAAATAATTGTGGTACAAATCACTAACGATTAACAATTCAATTGGCTTTTTTTTTTTTTTTGGTTCATTGTGATGCCATTATTATGGTGGTATGAAATAAAACTTGTAGTAAAACATGTACACGTTCTGCAGAAGAGCCATTTATTGGCATTTGAGATTGGAGCATGAGCATTTAGGTAGACAGTTAATTTGCCTGAACTAGTGGAACTAATTCACATTATATTTATTGAGACATTCCTAACGTCGCTTTAAAATTCGGCTTAAAATGGCTTGGAAACTCGTGATTGCCGAATCGAATGTTTCGATGAAAAAAATAAAATAAAAAATCGCATTCTGCCCGAATAATTGTGATCATGCGGTTGTGCAACGACGCGGTGGCTCCCATTCTGTTGTTGCGGATCACGACGCGCATGGGAGTGGAAATAGTTCAAGGGTTGAGGGACGGCAGGCGAGACACCGTGCCCCCCGACCACCGCTTTCACTGTCCACCAACTTTCCTTATTTTCGCTTTTAAAAAAACATTTTTTTTTTGCCGTTCAAGGCACTGAAGGGCATTGGATTCAAGGGATGGCAAGGCGTGGGACAGGCAAAACACGAGGCATGTTTTCGTTTTGTTGCTTCTTGTTGAGACAACCTGACGTACCTCGCCATTGATCTTGATCCATTTTTCATTACGTTTGCCACTGGATTTGACCGTCCACATCGATAGGGCGACATGTGATGGATAACGCTGCGGTACTGGTGCTGTGCTGCGATGGGGGTAGGTGTGGGTACGCCGTGTTTTTCTGTTCACCATTTCTAAACCCATTTGAAACCTATTATCCGTTGATAGCAACACTTTACTACAGACCAAAACGTCCTGCTCTGCTGCTCCTCATTTCACTTAAACAAAGTCAAAGTTAAAACAAAGGCCGTGCCAGAATCATCAGTTATAAACCTTGAAAAAAAAAAAAATATTCAATCTTTTTATTGTCATTCTGATTTTCCGGGTTTTATTGACCCCTTTGGCACTTCCGCGAATCAGCTGTTTTGGCTACACCCACACTAACACAAGAGACTAGAAACAGGAAGTCGCTACTCTCTGGATGAACTGCGGTAATCGCAAAAATGCATATTAAAAAGGGGTTTTTACCTTAACGTAAAACGCTTTTGCCCCATTGGACTGCATTTAAGCACAGTGAGAAGCTGCAGCAGAGCGGTAAGTTCCTCCACAGGGAAGCGTTCAGTGAGGTTGTGCACTGAACAGTTGTGAATGAAGGGAACCCACTTCTTAGGAAAACCTATCCTTTAAGGTTTCCTAAAGGATCTTATTTTGCTATAGCTGTGTATTGATTGTCTGTGTGTGTGTGTGTGTGTGTGTGTGTGTGTGTGTGTGTGTGGTCAGTAAATACAGTTCGCTGTATAGATCACCGATTCCCTCAAGGTCTTGGTCACCGCTCGCGCAGGCACGGGAGCAGGCTGCAGGACAGACCGTAACGCGAGGCGGAAGGCGGCCGTTTCTTTCTCTGTGAGGAGGAAAAGAGCCCGGATTAAAGGTCGTACACCTTCAGATTAGACATTCCCCCACCCTTGAAAGACACTGGGACAACGTTTTGAAATCGGGTTCACAGGAGAGGGAGAAAGACAGAGGATGGGGGCGAGGGAGAGAGAGAGGGAGAGAGAGAGAGCGAGAGAGAGAGAGAGAGAGAGAGAGAGGGTGATACAGTTTATAATAAATTGTGAGATCGGCCTTCAGACCAAACAGACCAATCATATCACCGACAGACTGCTGAGGCTTTGTTTGCC
This sequence comes from Zeus faber, assembly GCF_960531495.2. Classification (NCBI taxonomy): domain Eukaryota; kingdom Metazoa; phylum Chordata; class Actinopteri; order Zeiformes; family Zeidae; genus Zeus; species Zeus faber. The sequence goes on from NC_137208.1 coordinate 10,845,898, forward strand.
GGGCCACCGGGGCGTCCTCGGCATCCCGCAGCGGAAGGAAAAAGCCTCTTTCTCTCTCTCTCTCGGCGGCTCTCGCATGACGCCGCAGCGGAAGCCGGAGTCCAAAATTCAATTCATAAATTGATAAGCAGCCGCTCGTGGGCGGCGGTGGAAGCAAATGAGGCAAATGAATCGGATTCGCCTCCGGGAAATCCGGGAACAACAGGGGGGGAAAACAAACACACACACACACCCAGACACACACACACACACAAACACACAAACACACAAACACACAAACACGGTGAAATCTTTCCCCGTATCGATCTGTGTCAGTTCCCGACTCTTAGGCACGACCACGTACGTGCGCTGGCGCAGGCGCTCGCTCGTCAGCATGCGCGCGTGCGTCAACGTGCGGGAATCCCCGCAGCGCCCCGCGTTTCCTCCGAGGACATTTGCCGTTGTTCCTCGCCGCTGGTGTTTCTGCTGCCGGGGTCGGTTCCGGGGCCAGAAGCGGAAGCCGTTCCCACGCTCTGCGATCCGGTCTTTTACATACCTCCAGCTGTGCCCGTGTGGGTCTTGTGTGTGGATGTGTGTGGTAACGTGTGTGTGTGTTTCTCTGTGTGTGTGTGTGTGGGGAGGGGGGGGACATGTGTGTGTATCTAAATATATGGTGGTATGTTTACCAGGGTTTAGCGCTAGGATTTTAAATTGGAACAAAAACATATACAGTACTGACAAAACACACAATAAGTCATGGAAGTAGGTAGTAGCACATTTTAAGTTCCTGGTAAATAATACATATTAAATAAGTACATAGTAGGTATACATGTATAGTAAGTACAGTTCATAGTTAATAAGTACATAGTAGGTTTATATAGTAAGTACATAGATAATAAGTACATAGTAAATAAGTACATAGTAGGTATACATGTATAGTAAGTACATAGTAGGTGTATATATTAAGTACATGGTAAATAAGTACATAGTAAATAGTACATAGTAGGTATACATGTATTGTAAGTACATAGTCAATAAATACATAGTAGGTGTATATAGTAAGTACATAGTAAATAAGTACAGAGTAGGTATACATGTATAGTAAGTACAGAGTAAAAAAGTACATAGTAGGTGAACATATATAGTAAGTACATAGTAAATTACTACATAGTAGGTAGATAGCAAGTATATAGTAGATAAGTACATAGTAAACAAGTACATAGTAGGTATATAGTAAGTACATAGTAAATAAGTACAAAGTAAACAAGTACATAGTTAATTAGTACATAGTAGCCATATAGTAAGTACATATTATATAAGTACATGGTAAATAAGTACATAGAAGCTATATAGTAAGTACACAGTAAATAAGTACATATTAAATAAGTGCATAGTAAGTATGTAGTGAGCCCATTGTAAGAACACACGGTCTTGTCAGCAAAGCATTCGTAACATTAGTTGAGTCATTTAGTTTATTTTCATTTATATATTTTAATGTATTTTTTGCTTTTCCTCCAGTTTTCAATAAGGGCTCTCTTACAAACCTGCAAATCTGTATAGTCACCACACACACACACATACACACACACACACACCTCCTTTTCCTCGTCCTCGCCTCATCCCCTCCTCCTCTCCTCCTCCTCTCCTCCTCCTCTCCTCCTCATCTCCTTCTCCTCTCCTCTCCTCCTCTCCTCCTCCTCTCCTTCTCCTCTCCTCTCCTCCTCTCCTTCTCCTCTCCTCTCCTCCTCTCCTCCTCTCCTTCTCCTCTCCTCTCCTCCTCTCCTCCTCCTCTCCTTCTCCTCTCCTCTCCTCCTCTCCTTCTCCCCTCCTCCTCCTCCTCCTTCTCCTCCGTCTGGGGGGAAGGGTCCTCCGCTCCGTGTGATATTGTATAGATTCATCTTCCCGTGCATGACCACGGCCTTGATTGTGCGACTGGGAGTTGCCCCCCGGGGGTCTGTTGTTTGAGGCGGAGTGGTGGAGCGCCGCGCGACCCCACGAGGGGAAACACCACCCTGCTTCCCAACGAGCGAGAGAGTGTGTGTTTGTGCGTTTGAAAGCGTGCGTTTTTCCATCCGCATATTTGTTTTTGGGGAAACGTCATTTACAAATACCGGCGAGGCGCGTTCCAAACCCAAACGGACACATTTTAAAAAACTCAATTGCACAAACATTTCGGGGCGGGGGCCAGAGCAGCGCAATCAGACAAAGCTTCACATCCAACAAATCAATTTTGGCGTCCCGCCGTCCAAAGGCGACAGTCGTGTCATCGAAATGCAATTACGGGGAAAGATTGTCGCCTTTTTGCTCCTGGTCAGCCTTCAGGAAGGGGGGACTCCTGAGGGGGCCTCCTAAGGGGGGCTCCTGAGGGGGATGTCCGTCGCTCAGCTGGTTTAGACGGAAACTACGCGGACGGAGGGGATGGACGGTGTCCACGGACGGAAAACAATCACATCCCTGAAATACGCAAGAAAACAAGGTTGTTCGTACTTGGGAGACTTTTGAACGAGACATTTCTGCAGAGAGAGAGAGAGAGAGAGAGAGAGAGAGAGAGAGAGAGAGAGAGAGAGAGAGAGAGAGAGAGAGAGAGAGAGAGAGAGAGAGAGAGAGAGAGAGAGAGAGAGAGAGAGAGAGAGAGAGAGAGAGAGAGAGAGAGAGAGAGAGAGAGAGGCTGATCTACAATAAAGGGGGAATTTTGAAAAGGGAAAAGACGGATGCAGTGACTTTCAGACGTCGCCGGGGGAGGAACAAGCAAACAGACAAAACAAACAAAAGGACCAAAAAAAGACCCGCAGAAAAGGTGCCCGGTCTTTGGGCGCATTTAGATAATACTACATTTCTTTTTTCGATTTGGAACTAGAGTAAAGGGGTAATGGGGGGGTTGGACACCGCAGGAGAAATAAAAAGTGCGACAAATCAATGATTGTAAATTTTCTTTTTTCATATCTAGGACCCTCCGTTTGGTAGGACTGGGAGCCCAATCTGGGAATACTTTATTTTGTGAGATGTGATTTAATTCAAACGTCCACCCCCGTTTATATTATAGTTAAGGACATAACTAGATAACTATGATGAAATCGCTCGTGACTGTACATTTAACCGTACGCGTCTTGCAAATGAAATAACGATGAAGTCCATACTTCATCCTTTGACTTTGAGACCCCCCCGGAGCCTCCTGGAGGGGCCCCCTGGGGGCGGCTCCTGAAACCCCACGATGAGAACCACTGCAATGCATGGAAAAAAGAGGGGGATGCGTGGTGATCCGTGGAACAAGGACTCATCGACAAAGGGGATAAACGTAGGGAAAGAAAGAAGTGAAGAAAGACAAAACAGAAAACATCAATAAGAACAAAGATAAAAAAAAGAAAAAAAAGAAAGAAAAGCACAGCAACAGGGAGCTGCAGAGACCAGAACATTCTCCAGAGTGTGTAATGATGCAGTCCTCATTTCTGTCATGCAGGCATTAAGCATTAAGTGGGTGATGATAATGATGCCACAGAGCCCACTGAACAACTAGCCCGAAAACTCATTAAGAAAATCGTGTGTGTGTGTGTGTGTGTGTGTGTTGTGAGTGTAGGCTTGTGTGCACTCATCTATGTTTACTTGCCTCCAAGCGAGTATGTCACAGCACTGTTTCGTGACACGCAAAGTTGTGGTGTGTGTGTGTGTGTGTGTGTGTGTGTGTGTGTGTGTGTGTGTGTGTGTGTGTGTGTGTGTGTGTGTGCGGGGCCATCACTTATAATCATCTGCAGTGAGGAAACAACATGGCTCCGTTTCAGACGGAGCAGGGGCGGCCAACCTCCACTAACGAAGGCCTTAACGAGCAAATGCTTAACGGAGAGAGACTGACCCGCCGCTCGTCCCCGAAACGGCAAATCATTTTCCCGCTGTCTGGGTGGCGGAGGGGAGGATGCCGGCGCAGGGGGGCCCCCCCGCGTAATGAAGATGCGCAATCCGGGAAAATTTGGGTTTGCGACCAAGTCAGTGGTTCACATCCTCAGACTGTGCTGACAAAAGAACTGTAGGGTGGTACCTGGTAGTGGAGGAGATGGAACCTGATGCTGGTGGAGATGGGACCCGATATTGGTGGAGATGGGACCTGATATTGGTGGAGATGGGACCTGATAGTGGAGGAGATGGGACC
>NC_137208.1:10852517-10890017 GCF_960531495.2 Zeus faber
TAACCGGAACTAATTGTTGGGATTGGTTCCAACTAAATGTTGGAGTTGGCTGCTGATATGTGTCCGAGGCCGGATTGGTGCCCCCAGGGGCCCCTGAGCACTGAAGCTCATACACACCCCTCCACCACACACACACACCCACACACGCAACATCCACCCCATGCCACCCACCCCCAGCCAATAAACCTCTATCGTAATTATTTGGAGCCTCCAGTCAAAGCTGGCCCGTCAAATCCACCAGACCATAATCAACACACCTCTTGGTTAAAGGCTGAATTACCAGCCCGGCTGAGCAACTACGCCCGCGCAGCTCCAAAGACCAAGCTCTGCCACTTCACTCACACATCACACGACAAGGAACCGATGGATGAAACCGTCCCCAGGCGGTGTGCTGTATGACTCCAGATTATTGCAATATTTGTGTTCGCTGAAAACCACCCAAGCAAGGACGGCCCAACGGTTATTACTGAAATATAATTACGTGACTCGGAATGGACAACAGTGCCGCCCTAAGGCGGTGGTGTAACGGAACGTAGTTGACCCGTGACCCTTTCGAGTCCCCGGTTCGGCCCCCCGCGGGTCAATTGCGGAAATTTCTTTTACCGCCGCTGATTACTTTTTAAAGTAATTGTTCCATAAACCTCGATGCAGAGTTGCGGCGAATATAAGAGACAGGACAGATGCGCACCGTGTTTTGCTCTGACGCTCGGCGATGGGGTCACGCTACGTCACGCTGCGGTGCTGGAGCTTTACCACCCGTGGGGAATGAGCCGGCCGCCGCCGTCCAGATGGGAGCCGCCAACAAGCCCCGTGCGCGTTTGAGAGATGCGGTCTTCTCTGCAAAACCGTCTGTCGCTCGCTCCGCTCTGAACCGATTTTCATGAAATTTGGTTCGTTCTGAAGGTGATGAATTGAACACGGCACTGGTTTTTTCGTATTGAATTAAATTCGGTCACAGGGGGCGGATCATATTTTGCATTCACTACCATGTTTAAAGGAAGAAGGTATCATGCGTGCCTCATATTGCACTTTAATTTAACAATTGAGTATTGAATATTTTTTATATATTTTAAGATTTTATTCAAGCATTGGACATCTTATGTCGGGATTTTGGCAAAAGTTCCTTGCTTTAGGTGTTTTACGGAATAAATGGAAAGCAAAAATTATATTTCTCTGCTTTCTTTTTTTTCCTTCTTTCGCCGATCCGAAAAATGATCCGATCCGTGACTCAAAACCGCCACACGGGCCGAGGCGTGGCTTCTGTGATCCGTTGCGCCCCCACCCTGAGGTTCTCGTGCGGCACGCGCCCGTGAGGTGAGCTAGGCAACGTCACACAGAACCGCTAAGCCAACGTATAGTTGACGAGCCCACCGACCGAACGCACGCGGCAGCTTCGCACCGCGGTGATGCCACTAATTATACAGCGACACACGATCACCACAGATAATACTGCTCCATGCAGAGACAGCATGATCACGTGTTTTTTTTTTTTTTTCTTTCTTTTACCTTTCAGAAGGTTTTCTTTGCAAACTCTGTGACCAAGTCCTCAAAATCCGGCTCCCTCACAAGCTCAGACGCGGTGGCCATCAAAGGGAGCGCTCAAAGCCTTTTTCCGGCCCCTCGGTTCTTCCGAGTTCATTTTATCTGTTTCAGTCGCGGTAAACGCGTCCTCTCTCCCTTTGCGATCGGATTGGACGGGCGGTGCGAGGGGAGGGGGGGGAGAAAGCGCCCAGGCGCGACGAAAACGTTGCGGAAGCTTGTCCGGGGTTCCGTTCCCCGGCGCAACCCCGCGATAGGTTTGCAGGGGTCTTATCTCGTCGGCCCCGAGGCCTCGTCCGGGTCCGCTGGATGTGAAGCGGAGAGAGCGTCAACGGTCCAAATAGAGCACCGAAGAGACTATTTACGTCTCCGTACGCAGTCCGGTTGGTCCGGGCCCTGGGAGCGAGCCGTCTCGCGCCGGCATGCAGACGTCAGGCCCGCTGACGCAGCGGCGGCGCGACGTGGGCGGCCGTTCCTAAAAGGAGCCCGGCGGCCGTTAGGTCCACGTCCCTCTTTTGCAAGCCGTTGCTCGTCAGCTCGAATCGGTGCAGCACGGCCTCCCAAAGTACACTGCACTGGCAATGCCAGAGTCGAAAATCGGCGGCAAACAGTTAATTTCACGAGGAGTTATAATAAGCATGGCGTGGTGATAATCGCAATATTACAATTGTCATTGGATGCATGAAATTAAGCGTTGTGTCATATTTCTGTGGAGCTTTTTTCGCGCCCACGATTGCCCATACGGTAGATCCGGGCCGGTACGCAGCGCTTAGATTGAGCGTTCCGTTCCAAACGAAAATATCCGGGTTCAGCGGGAGCATCCGGGGCCGCCCGTGTCTCGGCCCAGACGTCTCCCATTTTCTTTTCCCCAAAGTTTGCCTTCTCCCGACCACCGATTTGTTTTTCCCCGTCTCTTGTGTGCCGCAAACAGCGGGAGCAGCGTATAGAGGAGCACATGCATATATATATATTTTCTTTTTTACTAAATAATCTCACGGATTACCATTTTAAGGAGGCTGATGAATATGGATAAAAAGCTTGTTTATCCTGTCGTTTTGGAATTTGGAACGCATGAAGTCTGCCTCCAATGGAGAAAATACTCTCTGCCAAGTAAGTTAAGGAATTAACTGGAAATTATGCAATGCATGAAAACAGCAGTGTCCTTGCAGAGACGACTAAATCACCGGGACACAGGGAGGAAATAGATGATACACATTAAGCTGCCTTCTTAAGAAACAAACAAAAAAAAAGAAAAGAAATATGCCAAGCTCCTAATCACGTCCCCGTTATCATCCTGAAATTGGAGTTTTCGGAGAGAGAGAGAGAGAGAGAGAGAGAGAGAGAGAGAGAGAGAGAGAGAGGGAGAGATCTTGCTTGCTTCATTAGCAATCAGAGATGCACTGTGCGATTGTGTGAGAAATTTAACAATGGAGCTTGGGGGTGCGAGGTTGTTAGCCGGAGACTTTTGATGCACTCTACTTGAACCTTTCTCTTCAAGGCACAGTGAATGTTGTGACAAAACAGCGAAAAAGGAGGAAAAAAAAAAAAAGAAAAAAAAAAGAGGTGGAATTTCAGCAAATACTCCCTCGTCCTTCCTCTCTCCTCCTCTCCTCTCCTGTCATTCTGAGCATGTTAATAGGAGCCGAGCATTATTTATAAAATACATGGAAAGTACATTAACTGCGAGGCAGGTTTTTTCATGAAAAGTCTTTCGGTGACACGTGTGTGTGTGTGTTTGTGTTCTGCCTTGGCGATAAAAATGCGCGCGCACACGCACACACACACACACGCACACACACACACTCTCTCTCTCTCCCTCCGTTGGTCTATTCATGTGCTTGTGGTCGGTATAATTGATTTATTGACAGAATACAATGAGGAATTGCAGTGTGTGTGTGTGTGTGTGTGTTAGTGTGTGTGTGTGTGTCTGTCTGTGTACAGATGAGCTTGTACCATGAGCAGGAGGTCAACGAAAGAGAAAAGCTATTTTCTGTTCTTCCCTGTCAATAATAGCTAGCCTCGTTCTCTCCCTCTCTCTCTGTCTTTTTCTTGTTGAACCCTTCCCTCCTCGCCCTTCCATTTACCTCCTCCATCTCTCTCTCTCTCTCTCTCTCTCTCTCTCTCTCCTCCTGGACGTTCGTGCCCTTTTCGGAGCGGCGGCTCCGTCGGCTGGGCTCAGCCTCTTTGGGGAACTCCTCCGTCTCTTAGGATTTCGATTCGTCCCTTTCTTTCATTTCCGAGCTCCCCTCTTGCCCTTCTCCCCTTTTCACCCCCCCCCCCTCCCTCTCTCCCACACTCGTGCCACTGTAATCAGTTGCTCCCACGTGTTAAATAAAGATGTTTTAAAACCCTCTCTCTCTCCTCCTCTCTCTCTCTCTCTCTCTCTCTCTCTCTCTCTCTCTCTCTCTCGCTCCCTCTCTCATTAAAGTGTTCCATATCGCTTCCTTTTCCAAGGCGGGGATGAGATGTTTGCCTGAGACGTAATTTCCAATTCTCTCCGTTTCATCAATTTCCATCGATTCTCTAGGCAGCCATCATTCATTATATGGGCGTAGAAATAATAAATTTTGTTCCAACCCTTTGCACGGATATTAAACATTAAATATTAACATGTGATCACCTTGCTATCCAATACATTTGGGAGATATTTCAAAGCTTCGGAACGAACTGATCATTTCTGACTCCATCCACTTCTGCTTTATATTAAATTGATGAAATGTGATTCCGTTGCTGAGTTTGTCTTCATAAAGATGTTATGATATCGCATTTTGTCCAGTTTTGCCGGCTTATTAATAAAAAACGCGATGTCACCCGTCGTTTTGGTTTTCGGGAGGCGCGATCTGACGCCTCGGGTCGGGGTCTGCGCTCGCCGACATCTTGGCACGTCGCGCTCATACGCCGGCGGCGACCCCGTCTCGAGTGTTGCCGTTTCTCCCATTCAAAGCTGATGGATTTCTCCGTCTCAGTGTCGTCACCGTCTCTTCTGCTGCACCGCCCCTCGCCCCCTCTACGCCCCCTCCCGGCCCCCTCCTCGCCCCCTCCTCGCCCCACCCCTATCCATTTTTAACGGGGGAGCCCGGCCTCTCGCAATCGTGCACCTGAATTATGCATAAGGGAGGAGTGAGAGGAAGTGAGTGTGTGTGTGTGTGTGTGTGTGTGTGTGTGTGTGGGGGGGGGGTATTGGGGGGTGGAGGGCGTGGATAATGACAGGGCAGCGATAATCAAAAGGTAGAGGTGGGAGAGGCGGAAAGAGAGGCAGAGAGGGGGCAACACCTGGTGAGCAGGTGAGGAGAGGCGGAGAAGGGGGACGACTGAGTGAGGCCGAGTCTGACAGAAAGAGAGAGAGAGGGAGCAAGCGAGGTGTGTGTGTGTGTGTGTGTTTAAAATAGAGCTCTCTTTGAGATTTATATAGAGCATTAAAATGTGTGTGTGTGTGTGTGTGCGTTCGTGCGTGGGTGTGTCACGGGTGCGTGCGTGCCTGCGTGTGTGTGTGTGTGTGTGTGTGTGATGGAGGGATGGGGTGCTTGCGTGAACACTTCCCTGTCTGCGTTCTTGTCATTCCATTTTTCTTCACCTCCCCACCCAGCCTCCCTTCATCTCTCCATCCCCGCAGCGTTCCTTTCATCCCTCCGTCTGTCCTGGAGGGGGGTCCCTCTCTCTTTCTCTCTCTCTCTCTCTCGTTCCCTCTCTCTTCTGACTTCTAATCTATTCTTCTTTCTTCCCTGCCTCCCTACACCCCCAGCCTCCTTTATCCCCCTTTTTCTTTCTTTTCTTCCTCTCTTTCACCTTCTGTTCTCTCTCTCTCTCTCTCTCCCTCTCATTTTTTATTGGCTTTCCGTGGTTGAGGTAATGAAACGCTGGAGGAAATAAGAGGAAGGCGATAAAGAGAGGGAGAGGCTGAGAGTGAGAAACAGGAAGGAACTGATAGAGAGAAACCGAAAGACAAAGCGAAGGGGAGGCAGGGAGAGAAGGTGTGGCCCACACTCGACACTATTGATTTGAACACTGCACACACAGACACACACACACACACAGTCTCCTTCAGTAATGGACGTCGGAGGGTGGTCTACACGCTCACTGAAGGATAATGGAGACTGGAGACTGGAGACTGTGCCTTTGTCCAAAACAGTATACGACATCCTACCAGGGCTGAATGATATATGGATATAATATAAATATTGTGATGTTATGAGAGGAGATATCCTGCATGCTGATATTGGTATGTGTGTGTCTGTGTGTGTGTGTGGTATCTATCTGCTGTACGTGTTTGTGTGGGCGCGCGGCTTTTTTCCTCCACGCGCACAAGGCCCCCGATTCCATCCCAGAGACCATCTGAGGGCCAAGGCCTCTGTCCTTCACCAAACGCGGCAGTAACCTTGAAGGCGGCGAGCCGCTCCGCCGGCCCGCCCGGGGAGGTTCCGGTCGCGGCTTTCAGCGACGTCTCCGAGGTCTGGGACCGAAAAAAGGGAAAGAGGAAAAACGCGCCTATTCAGCCGCATGGCTCCCGGTCGTCCCCGCACGCTGTCAAAGGTATTCAGATGATACTTATAATTAGTCCCCTTTTCACAGTAGATTCCTTAGCTTTGCTGGAGCGCTCGAAAAGGGGGCTCAAAGAGAGACCTTTGTCACATGTTGCGGGAAAAACCTAAGGGCGCGAGGGAAATTCAAGTAGCCGCCTGAGTGTCTGGGGTAGCCGTATTCTAATTGGGATGGTATTTAAAACAGGCCAGGCAGGGTCTCTCCTCTGTTCTGGGAGGGGGCCGTCATAACGAGCAGGAGCCGCTATTTCTCGGTTTTAACGTCTTCACTTTTAATTAAGGTGACTTCTTTAAAGATCCGGCTCAGTTTTACTCAGGAAAGGGGTCAACGGCATATGGTGGCACATGTGGTGAAATGTGGCTTCAGCCCGGGAAACGAAGGCTTTTTAGGCTCATCTCATCTGTCAGCGTCGAGGGGTCCCCGACATGTTATACGGTATGAAATTTTGAAGAAATGTTTAACTGTTTGAATTATTGTTATTACTAATAATATCAATAATAGCAATACAATAATCCTACTTCTTCTACAAATAAAAATGTATCAATAATAATAATAATAATTATTATTATATTATATTATTATATTATTATTATAATAATTAATAATTATTATAATTATTATTATTATAATTATGATAATAATAATAATAATAATGATGAGAATGTTTTATAAATATTGTATACATAATAAAAAGCGCTATTTAGAAAATGGCACCCTTTCCCACATTCACTGAAAGCCCTAAATCCACTGGCAATGTTCTGTAAACGTTGTCCCATATATCACCCCACTCTTGACCTAGTATTTTTTCCGGTAAGATGCCGTTACCGCTGTGAATGGAAGTGTGTGTGAATGGAAGCAGATATTAGATAACAAATATTTCTAAAGTTATTTGTTTTCAGGAACAAAAAAAATCACATTTGGGGAAAAAAAGCCAGCCGGAACCGTGGCGCTCAGCTGCAAAGACAAGACAATGAAACACGTCCAGTCGCTACGGAGACGGGTCTTTCTGTCCTTAAATTGTATTATTTTTCTTCTTAAAAATGAGGTAGAACGGGTGGAGAACGTTCCCTCTCCGGAGGCAGAGAGTGTAGTTGAAAATGATCACGCTGATTTAATAACTTTTGGTTGAGGGTTATCATGTCCGAGGGACGGGGGGGCTCTGTCCCCGCTCCGTCAGCGGAGGGAACCGAGTCCGTCCGGGAGGGACGACCGCATCTACACTGGACATAATGTACTAATCCATTACCTACTGTATCCATATCACCAGTCTATGTGGGAACGGATTCCATATGGAACTTTTCCGCAAAGGAAAAGTTCCATGTGGGAATGATACCTACTGGTAGTAGGTAGTAGGTGACCTTTTCCCAGATATTTTTTATCCAGCCATGTTAGGATTCCATGTGGGAAAGGGGCTTCAGAAACAAAGGCTGTAAATTGGAAAAATGAAATATCGCGACTTACACACTTTGAACTTGTTAAGGTTATCCCTGAATCAGCACCTTCCCGGAGATAGGAGCTGAGAGGATGGAGGAGTGGAGGAAGGTTGAAGGGTCAAGACAGGGAGGAGTGAGAGAAGGATGGAGGGGCTTGACAGAGACAGGCAGACTCAGCCAGCTGAGAGAAAGGGACTGGGGGATGTTCCCACTAAGGTTCTGTGTGTGCGGGAGGGAGTTCCTCGGTGGGGAGTGATGTGTCTCACACGTGATTAGCTTCAGAGCTTTTCTCTCCACCCGTCACAGTATCTGTCTATACCTCTCTACAGGTCAATAGGGAGCCAAATCTGGTCATGCAGGCACGTGACACACACACACGCACACACACACACACACACACACACACACACACACACACACACGCAGACACACACACACACACACACACACACACACACACACACACACACACACACACACACACACACACACACACACACACACACACACACACACACACACATACACAGACTCTCCCTTATCGCACAATGCCAATAGTCTTTACACTTTTAGTAAAGTATTGTAGGCAAACTGGGTCATTTTGGGGGAGGGGGTCTATTACATTTTCATATTTTTTATTCAATTTTATATTTACCGCTGTTTAATTTAGTTAAAAGGAAAGAACTGGAGGTATTGTCTGTTGTTATTTTCATTTATTTTTTGGCCACCAACGATCCAGGTCCCCCATCATTAAACAGCAGCTTTTCCTACTAGTCCTAACTAAAGAGAGTGTGTGTGTGTGTGTGTGTGTGTGGGGTTGTGTGTGTGTGTGTGTGTGTGTGTCTGTGTGTGTCTGTGTGTGTTTGTGTGTGTGGTTGTTTTCCTTTATTGAAAACACTGGTTGGTAATGATTGAATATACACCAGTCATACTCGTTGCCTCTTTGTGATTTGCATTGAGGAACCTCCTACCGTGTGAAGAATTTTGACTTATTTTGACTTACCGTCCTGCATGTGCATGTTTCTGTCGGCGTCTGTGTGTCTGTTTCCCAGGAAACTTTTCAAAACTTTTCTGCGGTTTAAGATGAAAGTCGGAGACAGACGAACTGAGAGCAAAAAACGTCGACCATGTGGCTCACTTGAACACCCTCAGGTCTGTGATGTATTGCGGAGGTCTCGATTTGCCGTATTGCCGCTTCGCTGTTGGTCCCGAAGGAGCAGAACATGGAGGAAATCACGGCAACGGGGGCGGCAACGGTGCCTGGCCCAGAGGAACTTCAGAAATGTTGTGTGGTAAAACAGTTGCCCAGTTGCCCCAGGCCACCAGATTTGTGTCTTTGTCGGTCATCTTGTACGGTGCTGTTGCCTTGATTTATCTATTGATCATTTATTAAATGATTACATTTCAGCAAAAATTTTGTCGGTCTCAGATGCGTGTTTGGTTGGTTGGGCTCAAAGCGCTTTGGTCGACTTATTTCCAGACAGGGGCCGAAGATATCTACCAAGATTTCTGATGATTGGACAAATTGAAGGTTTTCTTGGTTGACGGCCAGACCGGACCATGTTTCTGGTCAGATCTTGTTCAATTATAATAGAAATTTGTTTTTCAGTGCCGCAGTACGGTATACCAAATTTGGTGTTGATACGGTCAAAATCCCCAAAAAACTCTATTCACATTACTGTTTTTCACATTATGCAAATTAGCAAAAACATCCATCACGGCAGACTTTTATGGGGTAAGAGGCTTCGTTGTGGAGCACATTGAGCTGGACTTGTGTGTCGAATTTTAAGTCAATCAGAGTTACAGTGTGAGGGCCGTGGCCTGCGCTTTCGGGCCTTAATAACAGCTCCACCATCTGGCCAATTAGGCTCATGTTTTTATTTCATTTTGGGAAGCATTTGCACATCATTTCCAGTTATTGGGCCAAGTTTCAAGTTTCTAGCTCCTTCCAGCTCACGGCAATTTAGACGCCACATGAGAAAACAAAGAAGAAGAATATTTTCTTCGTATCTGGTATTTCCTTTGTAAATTGAAGAACTTGGGCTACGAGGTTCCAGAGTCCCAGAGGTCCCCGGTGCTGTACCCGCTCCAGGTTTTTCCCTTTCTGGCCTTTTTTTTTCTTCCCCTGCACTCATCCTTCCAAATCCATAACTCCGCCCCTCCCTCCATCCCTCCAGCCATCCCTCCACCCATCCATCTTCCTCTGTTCTCGTCCGCCCTGACCTTCAAAAACCATCCCACAATGACATCGCTTAGTGCGCTAAACACCTGCTTTTGCACACATGCACTCACATACACACAAGCACACGCACACATACGCGCGCACACACACACACACACACACACAAAAGAGGCTGAAAGTGAAAAATGTCACACCTGCCAGATGTAGACTGTTTTGCTGCTTTTACCATTTCATATCTTCTTCGATTTCTGTCCTTAGTCAGAGCCGGAGGGAACACATCCAATGTCAAATAGCTCGAACATCTTGTCAGAATCCAAACCCATTAAACAAAACCCAAAATGTCCACTTGACACAGACAGCGGGAATTCGCCGTTATTATTCCTTGTCTATTTCACGGGAAGTTATTGTATTAAACAGTGCAACAGTCAAACTGCAAGCCCCCCTTCTTCCTCGTCCTATCTACGTGATAAATGCAGATTGCTCTTAGAGGACGCAGGGCCTCTCCCTCCCATGCGGGCACCCGGGGTTCAACAAGCCTCGAGCTGCACTACACACACTACTGTACTATCAGCAAATCTCTTTGGAAAAGTTATGGAATGATGAATTGGGAGCCCGCTGGAGGAAAGCTTGTTAAAAATCTGTCGGGTCTCTGCAATCACAGGCAAGACCCCGGCGGAACCTCTGGGAGCCGAGGAGGAAATGAAAAGAAAAGTCATCGATGGAAGAATAGATTACGGGACGCTTAAAGCAAATAGATTTAAAGGGGGGATATCCCGACAGCGGAGGGGAGTTTTTTCTTTGTGCGCCGCGCTTCAATTTTCGACGGCGTTAAAAAGTTTTAGCATAGTAAAACCTTTTGGACTGGAGGGGAAGTAGTAAAACCCCTTTTCCTGTCGCCCTGCTTTTAAGATCCGTGGGGCACAACGCCCCCGGCGAGACGAGGTGTGTGTGTGTGTGTGTGTGTGCGTGCGTGCGTGTGTGTGCGACCCCCGGCCCCTCCGTGCGTGTGGAGGGGTCGTGTTTTTTTGTTGCTCCGTGCAATTACCACCAACTCTCTGCAGACGGTTATGATTTCACTCTAACTGGGTGTGGCTGTTTGCGCCGGTGTTTGTGGATGTGGCAACGTTTTTTGGCAATCCATTTTGCACCAAATGTATGAATAAAACCTCATTGAAATACGCGCAAATTGCACCGGCGCACCGGGGCACTATTTGCGTGGCGGCGCGGTGAGTGGCGCAGTTCACCGTTTGGTGCTTTGTGAGTTACACATTCGCTTTTTCCGTTATTGGCGCCGGTTAAGCAACCACAAAAGCCGCACGGTCCTTTTGTCCATTCGCCCCTCAGTGTTTTCCACATTCCATGCTCCATTTGACTTTTAACTTGGTGCCGTGTCTCTGTGCGCCAGGCTGGGCCTGCCATACCATAATACCTGTTGGCAGGGCGACTGAGCGAGCCTCCGGGGGCGCTTACCGCCGCTTAACTCCATAAAAAGATGCTTCGCAACAATACGTAAAACCCTCCGAGCGTGTTTCACTCCCCGTCTCGGGGGGGATTTAACCGCTAAGACAAGACAAAGTCCTCCTTTTCCCCAACTGAGCTCCGTCCAAGTGGAGCTGGACACCAGCCAAGGGTTGTGCCTGGAAGAAAATACCACGCAGACACACACACACACACACACACACACACACACACACACACACTCTGCATGCATGAACTCGGAAGCAAGAACTCAGGATGCTTTCGGGGTGAGCGCGGAGAACAGCAGAGTAATTTAGGAGAAGCACCTCGGCTTTGCGTCAGGGCCTCAATCTGACACATTGTTTAAGGTCCTAATCCGCAATCCAAACTCCCACAAGGGGCGGACAAACACGAGCCTGCAAACAACTTCGTTTTGGCTATAATTAGACTTGCGTAGCGGGTGCTGATTTCTTAAAAAAAAAATAAAAATGTGAGTCATAAAAGCAATTTCTCTTCCCACTTGTCTTAAACAATTCAGTTCCGGTGTTACTACCCCAACCTAACGTTCATAAACTGATTAGAACAAAACTATAAAGCGGTTAATGCCGTTATTTTTTTACATTGATGCAATATACTTTATGCACATTATTATTCCTGTATGAATCTGTCAAAAGGAATAATAGGATTGACGGTGTATATTTCCTCTCAACATGAATGGCCATAGGAAAATGTTTCACACACACATTATATTTATGCATATTCGAATTTGTATTAAATATTGGACAGGACAAAAAAAAAAAACGTTATTAAGCGTTAATAGAGTTTTTTTTAACCGGTAATATAAATGTGATTATGTTTCCATTAGTATAAGAGCTTTGGGTTTCATCCCATACACTTTACACCCTTACGTGCCAACCAATTTCATGTTTAATTATCTCCTCCCATAGCCACAAAACGGGGGAAAAACACCCTTAAACCCTAATCGGGCTTGAGCTCCGGGTTTTACAGCTCAGAGCCTCTGAAGACGTCGCTCGCCGCCTCCCGCTGAGAAGGGGCCGGAAGTTGAAAATCCGGTCTTCAAACGATCCAGACGCCGCTCTGAACTGGTGTGCGTCCCTGTGGGGTCGGACCGAGAGGAAATCTTCATCTGCAACGAGGACGCTCATTTGGAGAAGTCTCGTTATTTTAAACCGTTTTAACCTCGCCGATTCATTGCTGCCCCGATACGAAACCCCAAATCACACACTGTTGTTGTTACCACCTGGCCAAGTTTTTAAACCCGTATTTATTTATTTTTAATTGGATTTTAAAATATATATTTATATACATAGGTATCAACATTTATATCTTTTGATTTTGAGATTATTATTTGGAAACCAATCTATAATGCTGTCTGGACCAATGGCGCATTGTCAATGAGGCAATAATTATAAAAATAATAAAAAAATGAAACGTTTTTTTATGCAAATACATTTATAATTGTACTATATAATTGTATTATAATTGTTGTTTACATTTTTACATTTTTATTTTGATAGCGATATTTGGATACGATTAAGTGTAAATATATATAAAACATATTTGCTGGAAACAATGTGCCCTTGAGCAAGGTATCCAACCACAAACCTGCTTGCTCTAATGCATCTCTATCTGGAATTGTGAGGAAAGTGTTTAAAAAAATATTGATTTCTCATCCAGTCTCACTCCTGAGATAAAAACCCGCCACCGCAGACAGTTTGGTAAACCTGTCGGCCTTGATGATGCTCCCCCAGTGGTGGGGGAGCATCATACAGTCTCTACTGTAGAGGCACAAAGAAAAAGACAAAAAAAAATACAATTCATTTTTTTAATCGCAATTATTTGTCTGACTATTAAAGTTGCTGTAAAGTCAATTCCGAGATTTGTTTTTCGAAACACATCATACATGTTATACTGTAATTGCTTAAAACATGTAAAAAGTCTGTGAACTATGTAGTACTGACCCCTGGGTTTTTGGGCAGGCTTCCCTGGCATGGCCCCTCCCCTAACGCTGCGTACGAGTAGAGCGCATTGGTCAGTGGTTTCAATCAAAACAATAAAAAACAGCCGTTATTGTTTTATTTCTGATTTTGGATTTGTATGTGTGTGTGTATATATATATATATATATATATATATATATATATATATATATATATATATATAGACATCCACATCCACATCCAGAGTGATCCAGTGTATTTTCAACTGCACACGCATGCACACATGCACACACATACAAGGAGAATATATATATATATATATATATGTGTGTATGCACCTCGCGTCTCACTGATTTTAAAACCTCATTTTATGCACTTGGTGATTTTTTTTCAATCATCCATGGTTAATAACACATTTTTCTGTGGAGTGACTCAAAGCTTGTATTTATTGTTGCTTTACAGAGGATTAAAGTGATTTCGGATCCTCAGGAAATACAGTCTAAAGGCCCTTCTTATTAAAATGTTGAGTTGAAACATATTGCATTTGTCCTTATCTCATATTCTTATATAATTGTTGCTCTTTTCAGTACCAAACCTGCATCTATTTTCTCATAAAACCTTTATGCACTTATTATGTTGCATACCTTTCTATTCTATTACCAAAGGTGTTCATTACCACTAAAGTGTAGGTGTGTGTGTGTGTGTGTGTGTGTGTGTGTGTGTGTGTGTGTGTGTGTGTGTCTGTGAGTGTGTCTGTGTGTGTGTGTGTGCGTATGTGTGTGTGTGACCATTAATGGACTATGACCATTACTGCTATTAAAGGGCTAATTGGAATTGATTCAAAACTAATGGTCATTGTAAAGACCAAGATGTTCCTATGAACCATAGTGTGATTAATGGCAAATAGAGCGTGAGAGGACGTCTTTGCTTCCAGAATCGTTGCTGGATTCCAAGTACAAGATTGCAAGTGATACCTTGTTTTGAAGCTCTGATTCTACACTTTCACATTATGCGAGAAAAAAAAAAAGCTGTGACCTTAAAGTATGCGGTGGGTCACTTATGTGTGTGTGTGCGTTTTCCTTTGTGTGTGTGTGTGTGTGTGTGTGTGTGTGTGTGTGTGTGTGTGTGTGTGTGTGTGTGTGTGTTTGTGTGTGTGTGTGTGTGTGTGTGTGTGTGTGTGTGTGTGAGAGAGAGCCAGAAGAAGCGGACATTCCTCAGCTGGAGGTGCCATTATGGAAATGGATTAAGCATTTTCAAGTCCTCCCTGTAACCCCAGCCCTCTTTCTCTCTCTCTCTCTCTATGGTATTCCAGTATGCATGTAGAAGAGAGTGATTTGTATTTTCTACTTTGCGCACGCACGCACACACACACACACACACACACACACACACACGAACAAGAAGAATAGATTCACATGGTCAAGGCTCCCAGACATTCCTCCCAGATTCCTGCACACACCGATAAGAAAACACATCCTTTCTTTCTTTAAAGATCCATCCTACTCCCATGAGAGTTGCTGTCACTCAGTCCTTCTGTCATTTTGAGCTGAGTCTCTTCATCGATAGAAAGAACCAATAGACACAGTCTGCACTCGTGATCTATGGGCTTCCTTGTTCTCCACTGGCCAATGGGCTTTGAATTCAATGAACCATTCCATACAATATTAAAACAGGAGAAAACACCAACTTCTTTTTTTGACACATCCCCTCTAAAGATACTGTCCGTGTGTGTGTGTGTGTGTGTGTGTGTGTGTGTGTGTGTTATGTGTGTTTTCGTGCCCTATATTTCTCACACTGTCTCAGTATTTCTCCATGGAGTGCTGTTGGGACGAGTGATGACTGACTGATTGCACACCACATGACTGCCATGTGTGCGCGCGTGCGTGCGTGTGCGTGCGTGTGTGTGTGTGAGGTGCCTGGACAAGATGCCGGAGGGGTGCTGATTAATTTAACTATTGGAGGCTATTTAATAGGCTATTGCTGATAACAGACAGCCTACAGGAATGCCTCTCTGGGTAGAACACACACACACACACACACACACACATACATACACACTCGGTCAAACGTTTAAGACGAGCAGTGGAAAAAAATGCAATCCTTGCAAACAGTGAAACTCCTGGGAAAATGCTGTTGGGTTTTCGGTTGTTTGCAAACGCTCACGCACAGATACAGGGATACAAATGCAGCTACCTAGGATGGCTTGTCCTTGACAGGCTAGTGACAGGTCCCTGCTTATCTGAATGGAATGAATGGACATATTCGGCTTGCGGGGATAGGGGTGACTATTCTGGATGGCTGGTAAGTGGTTTATAGAGTCGTCTCTCTCTTCTCTTCTTCTTTCGGTTGATCTAAAAAAAACAAAAACAGAAAGAAAAAAAAAATGTAGTTTATTTAGTTGGGAATATATAATTAAAACAGCACTATAACATATTTTCAATTGTGAGAGTAAATCACCATATTCAGAGAAAACAATTAAAGAAATGTATAAACTGCATTGAAGCCTTTTGGGATGTTTGTACATGTATGAGTACACCAAATGGCCTCACAAACCCAATGTCCTATACATTCTGGTGGGTGTTCTGTTGCGTTAGTCCTTAAAAGCCATATATAATTATGTTTTATATGTTATACAAATACACACATACAGTATAGACACACTACATTAGTAACACACTTTGCTACACAGTGAGCTGTATGTGTGCATGTGTCCTCAATGGAGGAAGACACTGAAAAATAGATTTGAGAAGCAGAAAGGAGAGTGGCAGAAAGAGAAGAGTGTGTGTGTGTTTGTGTGTGTGTGTGTGTGTGGGCGGGGGGGGGAGTGGTAGAGAGAGGGAGAGAGAGAGAGACAGTGCGAAGTGTCAAGTTAAACCCTTGTCTGGTTTCTGCTGCCATAGCAGGATTTTGACAGCCAGAGATGTTCAAGTGTGTGTGTGTGTGTGTCTGTGTGTGTGTGTGTGTGTGTGTGTGTGTGTGTGTGTGTGTGTTTGTGTGTGCCCATGCATGAGAGCAAGTATCTCTTTATGCATTCATGTGTGTGTGTGTGCGCATGTGTGTTTTGTGTCTGTGTGAGAGAGTGTGTTTGTGTGTATTAACTATACTTGCAAAACTTGAGTTTTTTTTGGGGGTTTTTTTTCCGACCAAGCATCTATCATAATGTATATATTTGTGTTCCTCCCTTTTCCAAATTGACCTATCAATGATGTTCCCCCTGAATGGGGAGCTGGTCGATCTTACATTGGGAAAAACTAATTTCTGTTTCTGAAGTTGGAAAGCTCATCCCTGGGACCATCTGTGAATTTAGGGACATAAAAAAATAAATTTAAAAAAAGGATGTAAAAAGTTTATATAATATGTTGTACATGTAGTAACGATACAAGTAATCCCAACAAGCTGATGCAAAAATGATGCGTAGATGTTTTTGGACAGATCTTGGATTGGTCTTTTTCCTCCAATCTTTTTGTTGCCAGGCTCGATAAATTGTGCCTAGCAACAAGTTGCTGCTGTTTCAGGCGGAGGAAATCCATTCATTAAAATTCTGTATTTGAAAACCATCTCCCGCAGCTCTTGGTATAAAAGAATGATGAATTTATAGCCACGTTTTATTTTGGAGTTTTAATCCAGCGCCTAGTCTAGCAATCTAGCAATGCATCGGTAAACGGGTCATTAGACATTTTCAGCTCAGTGGCGTCTGCGCATGTGCGCGCCTGCCGATGGGAAAAGCAACGTTTCACTGTCAGGTTGGACGATGAAGTTTGACGTGAAGTTATTTCCCATATAAACGGGGATAAGAGGAGGAGAAAAGAGCATGTACCGGGGCCGGCTCCGGAAATGAAAAGCCCACCACAGCCACTCGAAGAGCATCGCGACCAACTGACATTTAAGTTCTCCAACCAAACACTGGGCGATTGAGATTGTTTTGGACAGCTCGGCAGTTCCATGCAGAATCAACCACCGTACTGTACAGTGGTAGGGTAAACACTGTCATGGGCGCTTGCATCAGAGGTTGAACTTCTACCTTCATCGTGAAAGGTTCATAGATGGTTGGGCTGGGCGATGAATCGATCAAATGTTGATGTATCGCACGGGATTTCGATTAATATATTGTATATCATTCAACGTTCTCTTTAAGGCTGCATGACAATAAAACAACTTCAGAGACTGTTCTAGCTGTTCTGATCCATGACGTTTGTCAATTACTAAGGATTGTTTGTCAAATATGAGTATTTTTCTTTTTACATGCCATGTAAGCACTAATAGTCAGCCCCAAAATATCGTCAAATAATCAATATCGATATCAAACATTGTGAAATTTGGTTTAGTCAATATCACCCAGCCCTCATGGGTGGATAGATAGAAAGATGGGTTTATAGATCAATGCATAGAGGGATGGACAGATATAACCTTGTGTGTGCATCTTTGTCGCCAACCGGAGAATCTGCTGAGAACCGTCAAATCAAATTCATGTCGACTCTGCTCGTCTGCCCCGAAATGTCAGTTTGACAGCCAGTGAGAGAGAGAGGGAGAGAGAGAGAGATACAAAAAAAGACAAATAATTCTCATCTCACTCTGCTACACACACACAATAATCAAAATTGACATGAATACCAAGACAGAATTACATTTTCAGAAACGTTTCCGCCCCTAAATGCATACAATCAGTTCCTCTTCATCGGCAAGACATGAACTGTGTGTGTGCCCCAAAGCACCGTTTACACACCAAACATTTCAACAGCCTTCAATGTGACTGATGAGCTGGTAGAAGGCCTCCTGTGTCCTACGGTGCGCAGAGACTCTACCCATAAACATTAGCAATGGGTTAGTAGGCCCAACCCCGGTAACCTTGTTTATCCTGCCTAGCCAGGTGCGTCATTTAGCCTGAAAATATAAAGCCCCACAGAAAAAAAGGTTCTCCCAATCACTTACACAGTTCATTGAGCAGTTCAAGCCGTGCAGAACCATGTGCAACAGTTTCAGCTGGATCACAGAACGGACATCCAACTCCAACATTTGGATCCATCCTCGCCAAGAATTTATTTGTGGCTTCTCCACTATGTGTCCCCAGTTCTTTTTCTTAGTGGAGGCTTTTAAAGCACTCTCCACCTAAAACCTGCCACACTCTGCCCCACTAACACTTTCTGCAACTGATCCCTGAATCTCGGAAGGCTCTTATGCGTTTCGCTTTTACCACCGCCCTATGTATAAAAGTCCTTCCCCACAATGCTCTCATGGCTCCCCAGGCTCGGAATACTACGAGTCAGCAGCTTCCCACTCCCTTCAGCCCAACCTTCTGTAACAATGGAAGCGGACAATGTTGGAAAAAAGTTGTGAGTTCTACTCCCTCCGGTTGGTTGAAAAACACCACCACTCCTTCAGAGGGAGCACCTTTTACCTCTCTTTTAAATATTCCCAAAACTCCTCAGGGAAAGTACGCCAGTCTGTTGGGCTAACCCCTGGTTGGTCTTCCAACAAGCAGCTCCATCCTGCCACAAGCGTTGAAGTTTTGGAATAAGTGGGTTCTAAAAAATTGTCTTCCTCCCATATCCATGGCCTGGGGCTCCATACCTCCTCCTCTTAGTGTCTTTAATAACCTCCAAGCATTCAACGTTGAGTCTGCAGGAGCACCTCCAGGTGGGTTCAGGGCAGCCGAACGATGCCAGATTTTTGAAACCAGTTTCTGTAGCAGTCCATCCCATTTCTTCCTGACCAAACCCTCCGAGCCAATATAGTCCTGAAAGCTAAAGCCCCGCTCTACCCCACTGTAGAACCACCTGGTATCTGAGGCACTTCCTCCCTCCTTCACGAACCACAAACTAAAGCCTCACTCTTAGCCCAGTTCACTTTAACCAAGGCAGCTCTTCTATAAATTCTGAGGCTGTTCACTATTTCCTGTATATCCTATTTTATCTTTGACCATTGCTGACAGGTCATCGGCATGTACAGACAGTTTAACTAGGTTACCAAATTCTAACCTTTCAGGACTTACTCCCTGCAGTTTATTCCGTAACAGTACCGGAAGAGGCTCCATAGCCAGAGTATAGAGCTGTCCCGAAACTTGCCTACTCAGTCCCCGGCCCACCTTGACTAGACATGAGGCTTCAGTGTATAGCATCCTGACCCCAGCAAAACAATCTTCCCCACGGCTAAATGCCGATAACGTTTTAAAAAGGTACCCGTGGTCCAATCTGTCAAAAGCTTTTTTCTGATCCGATGCAATTATTCCAAAATGTACTTTGGCAAAACCAACAAGAGCCATCATATCCAGCCGTAGATGCAAGTTATCAACTATTGAGAGACCTGGTATACAGTATGTTTGCTCCTTTTGAATGTTTCACCCAAGACAGCTGTCACACCTACTTGCTAGGCTTTTTGAGAAAATCTTAAAATCAGTACATAGTAAAGCGATAGGTCTCCAGTTTTTACACAAGCTCAAATCACACTTTTTGGGTAAAAGAGTTAGAAGTGCACGATGACAGCTGAGTCGCAGTTCTCCCAAATTTATGCATTCACATAAAACGTCAAACCAGTCTTTACCAATGGTTTCCCAAAATCGTAAAAAAGCCCATCCATCCCCGGAGCTTTTCCTGAAGGCATCTGGAAAACTGCCTAACTCTGCTCATTGAAGGTAACAGGAGGGTCCAAATCAGTGTTTTCCACAGGAGAGAGTTTTGACAGGGCCATAAGCAAAGTGTCAGTACAAACCGAGTCACACATATCAGCAGAAAACAAATCCTGACGAAAGTTAGCCGCTTCTTCCCTCATCTCGTTCACCGCATGTGGGTTGAAGACCCATTATGTCATCTCAAACAGTGCATTTGTTTGGCTCCACACCGCTTTTTTCCTCAAGCCCAAAAAAAGAAAACGCTTGGAGCATCCATCTCCCTCGGCGTAGAAAACCTGGACCTCACCAGTGCTCCCTTTGCTCGCTCCTCTAGGTATGTTCCCAAATCTCCTCGGAGCACGGAGATGTTTTGATTGCTTCCCACGTTATAAGCCCCTATCGTTTCATTTTCAAGTTAATTAATGCCGTTCTCCGACTGCTCCGACTCCCTCCCTGTTTCGGCTGTGGGAAAAAGCGTGCGTTGCTGAACAAAATTCCTAATGTGACCCTCAACCGCATCCCACCACCCACTCAGCGACTCAAAATCACTCCTTCCGTCCCTCCACCTGACCCGGACCTCCTCCAAGCAGAACTCTGTACATTTCAGGAGCTTTACATTCAACTTCCAATCAGCAGATCTCTGCGGTGATGACCCCAACAGGCAGGTGGTCAATTTCCTTTTGCAGCGGGGTACCTGTTTATAAAAACGATCTAACCGCGCTGCACTTACCCTACCTCCTTTCAGACTTTCAACCATGTGTGTTGTTTTGAGTTTGGATTTTTAATCCTCCGTGTATCAACTCAGTTGACGCCGTTGACAATATCTCCCTAGTATGCCGGCGGCTCCTGTGTGGGGTTCTCCTCCCTTTCTGCCTCAAAGTGGATTGACAGCACGTTTCCAATCCCCCCCTAGGATCAAGACCTCATCTTGACCCACCGGGGAAATCTCCCGTCCGAGCTTCCCAAACGATAAAGCCCTGTCGTTTCCTGTATTTGAAGCATAGATGTTAAGAAAGACAAAGTCCCTGCCCTAAGTTTAAGCCCGTGTAACTAACAATCTACCTTCACTCACTTCATCTTTTGACACATTATTTGCACCAACACATGGGCTCCCTTCCACCGCATTCCCCCAATCCACATCACTATGTGTTTCCTGTAAAAAACAGGGCATTTATATCTTTTTGTTTTTCCGAATTCTCCGAGCACAGCCCTTTTCCCCTGGTCTCTGCCGCCGTTAATATTGAGTGTGCCTATTCTGAAGATATTCACAATTAAAGGGAGAGACAAGGAAAGAACAGAACCCAGAAACCAAAACAACATAAACTTATTGGCAAACACACCCATTAGGAATCATTACGGCCCATTTACTCAATCTATATTTACGCCGAGTTGAAATCCCCGCGGGATTTCGGGTACCCTGCTGCCTTTCCCACCGATCTTATACATTCTTTTGTCAGGAAAGAATTCTGTAGCATCAATATTTTTCTTATTTTTTAGACGTCGGCATCCTCTCGACTAGCCCGTATTTCTTCTGATACCCCACGGCGCTCTGATAGCAAATAATCCATTTCCTCTTCTGACCCCCATCCTCACAGAGGAAACAAGCTAATTTTGAGAATCCCGCGTGGATCCCTCGCCGCTATGTGTAGGGGTGCTCTGATCCTGCGCTGGCTGGGCTCCCTCCCCCGTCTGCTGGGAACATGAACAGGCCCAACCTTTTTTACGTCGAACATCACCACAAAATAAATAGCTCCCGCTCTCCGTGCTGGCATAAACAGCATACGAGCTGTCACCGGATTTCATGTTAAAATTGACGTTCAAAGTTTCCAAATCGGGGATAATTCCTCCGTTAAAGCCTCGTTCCGAATGGATGGAGGCACATTGGAGATTACCACTCGTGTCGCTTGATGCGACCAAAGGGGAGTCCAAACCACCGAGACGCCATAAGACCTTTTTACCCAAATGCTGCTCGCCATCACTTTATTAACCGGAGATTCCTTTTTAAGAAACACGACCGCCGCCGCCTTGCTCATTCCTGCATCGTGACTGGAGTTTTCGCACCCGACCTGCTCCCCCACTCCTTCAAGAGCGTCCCCCATCGTATCGCTGTCGCCCCCCTGCGATTCCATGTCAAAGCCTGATTTGCTCAAATCCACCCGATGGATAGGCCATACCGGTTTTACCTGGCCTGGCACCGCGCCGCCCCGCCGCACCCAAAACCGGTGGAATCGCTTAAACCACTAAAATAAAATAAAAAATAAACTTCCACCGGGGCCAAAGTGAGAAAAAAAGTGATTGAAAGTAAGGAAAAACAGTAAATAGGTGAGATCAGAGAAAAGGAAACGCACTGAACCTCAGACCAAACCATCTCTCACCGGAAACGGGAGAGAGGGAGAGAGGGAGAGAGAGAGAGAGAGAGACAGAGAGACAGAGAGACAGAGAGAGAGAGAGAGAGAGAGATGATGTTCTTGATTTTCTTTACCGGAACAGTTCTCTTAAAGCGAATATAAGAACAAAATAATGGAAAAAAAAAACCCCCAAAAAACAACATCATTGTCATCTCACTCGCACTGTCACACTCGCACACAATAATCGAAATGTATTCGAACACCACGACAGAGTAGCATCCTGTCTTGGTATTGGAGATGCCCTGGGTCTGGAGCGGGAGATGGGGTTTGTTGACTCGGTCGTCTGTACGCCGGTGTACGTCTCCCAGACACTCGGCGTTCCCACGGAGCTTTCATCAGAAATCTCACGTCTGGGATGTTTTATAACTTTATGTCCCGTTGCCTCGTGATGGTTCCAAAGCGGAGCGAGAGAGAGTGTGTGTGCGTGCATGCGTGCGTTTGTGTGCGTGTGTGTGTGTGTTGGGGGCGTTCGGTGCACGCTCAACCACGGTAGAACCGGAAATCCTTTCGATTAGCGTCACACTTTCTTTGTGTTAGGAAATTAGGCTAATCCCTTGTAGTATTTTTATACCGAGCACTTCACACTGCCGGGGACCGCTGTGGCGCTATAGGCGACATCCTACCGGCGTCATCTGCGCCATTAGCGCCACACGCTGGGCTTTTCCATTTCTGGGTCGGTTTTTCTGACGAGAAACCGTGAAAATACCTCATGAATAAACGTTAATATCGCTGAAGAGGTTATGGCTCTATTCATACAGAGGGAAGCCATATCCTGCAGGTTCTTGTGGTGTGAGAGATTGATTGTTCCCAAGTGTGATTATTGAATTGAAAGGTGTGTGTGTGTGTGTGTGTGTGTGTGTGTGTGTGTGTGTGTGTGTGTGTGTGTGCGTGTGCGTGCGCGGGCGCGCGCAGTCCTTTTTTAGCTGTTTGTCAGCAAATTGAGACCCATTTAACATCTGTTCTCACGTCCTCGGCTCTCTCTCTCTCTCTCTCTCTATCTCTCTCTCTTTCTATACTTCTCCCCTCTCCTCCCCTCCCCTCTCTCCTCTCCAGCGCTCCTCCTCTTCTCCGCCCCTCCTCCTCCTCCTCCTCCTCCTCCTCCTCCTCCTCCTTCTCCTCCCCCTCCTCTCAGATTTAGAATCCTTTGTCGGCAAGTGCATTCTCCGATAAGAGGAATTTGTCTCCTTCTCTCTCCTCCCCTCCTCTCCTCTCTTCTCTTCTCCTCCCCTCTACCTCACTCCATCCATCATCTCTTACACTCAAACACAGACATGCCATTATTATTATTATATAAGTATATAAGTATAGTGTAAGCATCATTTTGTGTTAAAACCGAATGAGATTTTGTATTGTTATGGTAACATGTAATCAGGTGTTAGATGGGAGGACATGGGGAATGGCCGCTGAATGCCACTCATCTGCTTTTTATGCGGTGGTGGATGGAGGGACGTGGAGGAGATGCGGTGACGAGCTACGTGGGAAGGACAGAGACAATGAACTCAATCAGCTCGATCCTCTGAAAAATTCATCCCTCGTTCGTCCCACGTGGGTCAGCCGCACAGGACAGGAAAGAACGGGCGCGTGATCACATGGCATATTCATGCGTGCGTGCTGTACATACTGAAATTCTCTTACCGAGGAAGCCGACGGGCCAATGTGCAATCACATGAGAGGTAAGTCGTGTCTGCGTGTAAAATCTCTTTTGAAACGAATTGAAGACCAGTCAGACGTTTTTAACCGAAATTACCATTGAATTGGATTTAGTCATTAGTCATTTAGTCATTTAGCAAAGATGGAAATGCTTGCTTGAGTAAAAGTACTGCTCCTGCAGAGATGGTAGAGCTGGATTACTTTACTGAAATACTACTAAAGTAATTACTTGTTGAACTACTTTTTCCATAACTACAGTCGTTATTTCCACCAAACTGCACCGTGATTCTGGACAAATCTTTCTAAATTGTTCACACTCTGCCGATGTGTAATGTAAGGCTTACTCTGAAACTAAATATGAAAATAGCGATTTTCAACACTTTGTTAGATATGAACTCAAGTAAAAGTACGTGGGAGACTCTACCCACAGTTACGGGTTCAAGGAGGAATAAACAAAAAGGCTCGCTGGCCAAAGCATGAACATGAATCAATATCGCATTAATCAGCGTCCGGGTCGGTTTGGGACCTGCCGATTTGACCTTCTCAAACACCTGCTGGCACGTCACCGTCCACCAGACTGGATCCATCCGGCCAGCCCCGAGAACTGCTTTACCTCATTGTTTGCCCTGCGTCCCGGACTGTTCGCAACCACGGCGGTTTTGTCTACCTGAGGTCAGACTGGCCCTCCACACAAGTTATAACCCACCGAAACCTCCTTCCGCCCAACCGCACACTTCTTGGGGCATCTTTGAGCCGCGCCTAACTGGTCAAGCAGCTCGTCGAGGCGCTCGGGTACCCGTCAAATTCTGACATTTCGTTCACCTTTTGGTAGTCTACACAGAACCGGACCAACCCATCTGGCTTACCTACCACACGATGGGGCTACACCACTTGGAGACTTGTAGACCCAAATCACTTGTAGACTCCTCTATCACCCCATGTCCAGCATGGCCTTAGATTCTGCCTGGACGATTTTGTGTTTACGCTCGAGCAGGCGATACTGCGTTGCTGTAACGCCGCCACGACTGCGCTTTGGCCCAGCGAGAGATGGTTACTGGAGAGGGCCGGGCGGGGTGGGATTGGTCGCTTTTGGAACCTCCCGCCTCAACGCCACCCCCTCG
Organism: Zeus faber; assembly: GCF_960531495.2. Taxonomy (NCBI): domain Eukaryota; kingdom Metazoa; phylum Chordata; class Actinopteri; order Zeiformes; family Zeidae; genus Zeus; species Zeus faber. The sequence continues at coordinate 10,877,412 of NC_137208.1, forward strand.
ATCACCACAGTGGCCAGAGACACAGATTCCTGCTCCTTCCACTCCTTAGGGAGGTTAAGGCAATAAATGATTTGCCCCCTCCCTGTCCAACCGCTCGCCGACATAGTCGACCTGCCCAAACCGCCGTGTGGACGCAGTGGACGCCCAGAACATTCTCCTCCAGCGCGCTGGGACGGGCTGGGGAACCACGTGGGTCCTGGGGCTGAGCGCAGGGCTGGTTGTCCTGCCGGCTCTCGGTTGGCAGCGGCAGGCCAGATGTTGATCACGGTGTGGACTAGCACCCCATGGCGCTCCTGCGCCATGGGGTGCAGTGGTGCTGTGGCTGTGCCTCAGAGCACCGAGTTGGACTCAGTCCTCCCGGGAGATGGAGGAGAGGGAGACCCAGAGATATGGGCCAGGAGCTTTGCTGGCCGCTGTGGGTCGGCCCCGTCAGCACGGGAGCTCACGCCGGTGATGAAGTGCTCCAGCTGGCAGCAGAGGAAGTCGCACTCGTCCTCCAGCTCGGCAATGCGCTCCCGCAACCAGTTCCTTCCATTATCCCTGTTCAGGCACCACTTGTCGAAGACTCTATGCACAGAAACTGTTCAGCGAGGGAGACTGAGACTTTGAAGCAGTAAGGTGCCGACACGCCGGGCTTTTTAATAAATGAATAAACAAAAAAGCTTGCTGGCAAAAATGTGATCATCCCATTAATCAGTGTACAGGTCAGTTTGGCTCATGATCTGCTCTGCAAGGTCACGTCTCCTGCACGTCTCCTCATTGCAACTCATCGGTGCCAATCAGCACCAATTGGACTGATGGGGCTGACCCGGTACAGCTGCGCCGATGCAGGATGCAGCGCTGTCACCTGCAGACCGTGGCTTAACCACGCCCCCTCATCTGCCACAGAGTATAAGTACCAAATTTTAGTTATTCTCTCTAAAGTGCCACTGCAGGCTTAAATGTACTCAAGGACTATAAGAACAGTAGCTGTAGCTGGTTCTATTCCACCTGTGGTGAGGCTGAGGCAACGAAAAAAATACCCCGTTGAGTGATGCTTCAAAATCTTTCTTTGTCATTATTGACAAGACAGAAAAATGCATGAGCAAAGCAAATACATTAGTACCTCGCCTTACGACTGCATCTAGTTACGACTAATCCAAGATACGAGCACTGATAGTCGTGAAAGTTTGTATCGACTTGCGACCGACTGCTCCAAGATACGAGCGTGGAAATTTGCAGTTGGCGCGTCGGCGGCCAGTCAGCAGTCAGTCAGCGGGCGACCTACATCGTGTGTGCACGTAGTTCGTGGCTTATCAATAATTTTTTCATAACTATTGTGTTTGTGCTGTGTATTTTGTTTATTTTCACCCTTCATAATTTCATAATTTATATGGGAAAAATTGGTTCGACATACGACTGTTTTAACATACGATCGTTCTTATAGAACGAATTACAGTCGTAAGTCAAGGCACCACTGTATAGGTTAAAATAAATTTGAATGCATTTGCCGCACGCACGCACGCACACACGCACGCATGTACGCACGCACACACACAAACACACACACACACACACACGCGCACACACACACACACATATGCAGTCGCATTAAACTATCTTCCAAGTGGTAGTAGACATGGCCCATAGGCCATCATAAATCCAAAGGGTTGGTACAAAAACCAACCGTCTGTGACACTAGTCTGGGGAGAAGGTCACTACACACACACACACACACACACACACACACACACACACACACACACACACACACACAGACACACACACACTCACACACACACACACACACACACACACACACGCACACACTTGTCTGTGAGAAGGTCTCTCAATGCTTACGGCTTTTAATTCTCTCCTGCTGTCATGCTTGACCGGCACCTAGGAGGCCAGCACGCACGCACGCACGCACGCACGCACGCACGCACGCACGCACGCACGCACGCACGCACGCACGCACGCACACACGAGTTGGCAAATGAAACTTTCACCAAATCCTGTCAGAAGTACGGCAAACACATCTTTCTTGTCAACTAAAGCTTTTTAGAGAAAATATACCTTTCAGTTCGTTTAATACTTTCCGTTCCACATCAGCGGCAGCCATCTTGGTAAGGTACTGTAAGGTGCATCAACGGCTCTCTGCATAGTCATTGCATCAAACCCGGCCCTGATTAGATTATCAGTTGTAATTGGCCCGACCCCGGCAAGGTTGAGTGGAAATCTGTTTAAATGGGAGAGTAGCAGGACATATTCTGCAGAGCAAATGAAAAATAAGCCTGCAGATTTGTCTGGTTCCCAGGCCAGCGGGCCAATGACTCAAACATACACACAGCACACACCCTAAGCCAGTGGTTCCCTGACCTTTTCTGCACAGCGCCACTTTTACAGATAATAATATTTTCAAGCCCCCGCCCCCAGCACCATCTACATGCACCCACACAGTCCTTTGCAGACAAACACGTCCTTTGCTCACAAATTCCTATCTAATTTATTTGACACATTGTCTGAAATTCGACATTTTACTGAAAAAACAAAATAAGGAACAAGTCACTTTTAGAGTGGAAGCACTAAAAATGACACTGCAGCATGCATCTTCACAATTTTTAGGTAATGCTTTATATTAAGGTGCTTGTGATAAGTGTTTGTTAATAGTTAATAAGTTCCTTATAAACTGCTTATTAACATTATTGCGTTAACCAGACTCTTTAAGTGTTAATAATAGCATTTATTAGCAGTTGACTATGCAGTTTTTAACAGTTAACTATACTTTTTGCAGCTACCGGATCTAAAGCAAGAACAATGCCTTATTAAAACATATATAAATATAAACATCAACACATGTTGGAAGCAGCATCCAACAACCAGTTTGATATGATGATGATAATAATAATAATACAATAAAACTAAAGATTGCCTTCCCTCCCAGATAACTGATTGTATCTTGTATAACAGTAGAAGTGTCTCAATACAAGTATCAAGGCTATTTGCTTTACCAGATACAACAATAATCCCCTTAGACTCAAGCTCAATAACATCCACGACACAAAATCATTATCCTGCAAACATCGGACTTGTTGCATGTACTTTTGACCCACAGAAATTAATATGTCTACACACATCATCTGCTCAAACAATGTACGCACTCGACAACTAGAGAAGGGGGAAGCATTTTGAATATGTTTTTGTGATTTTCTGTCGTTTCGGAGATCACTGTGGCGTGTGGGAATCTCGATGTTTGCAGTACTGACAAAAACCTTTGGTACAATCCGCAGCCAGACGTTCAATCCATTCTTTTATTCCGTCTTCACTTTCCCAGTTATTTTGTGTATTTATTTACCTATTTTTCCCACATATGGGGTGTCGTGATGAGAGGCAGGCAGGCGGAAGGCATGTGTTTTAATGTATATGGCCGTGTCTCATGTCCATGTGTGTACGTGCTGATCTGGTGTCCGTTTGGTAGGATTTGGGTATAAATAAATTATTTCATTTAAAATATTCATTTGTAATCATAGATATTATTAATGGAATTTGCATGCAAAATAGGTCTCCCAGCTGACAAAAAATTAATTTGAGGTGCATATTAAGGGCACCTCAATATGCACCTCATATTATGCAAACATTTATTTATTTATTTATTTATTTATTTATTTATTTATTTATTTATTTATTATTGTTTCTCATGTTCTCAATATTTTGACTCAAATCACGATTATTTTAGTCAATATTGTGAGCACGATTGTTTTTCACTATTGATAATTCATTTTGGGCAACATAATTATTTTATGGAACTTTATAAATCAAGAGATAACTGCTTTCACAATAAAAATTTTAACATTAACATTAGAAGTATTATAATGTTAATGGGTTAACTGACTTCAATTGTAGAAGATATTTTATTAAATAAATCGTGTGTAGTGGGCGACACGTTTTTGTTGGCATTGAGGCATCTGGAAGGGAACCCAAGAAACACAAAAATAATGAAAATATTTTGAAACACAAACAGAAAAAAATTCATGTTCTATGTATAATGTAATTTCTTATAGTTATTGTTACCAGTAATTAGAATTCAGGAAGTCTGTATAAATGTGTGTCTCTGGAATGTCTATAAATTCTGATAGTGATGTTATTGGGTTTTTTTTTTGTAGAACTTACTTACTTACTTGTTTTTTTTTTACTTTTTTGCCAAATAGCTTAGAATATAAGACAGGAAATTACATTGACAGTTATTTTACCAATTTTGAAACTGTGTCGCCATCCTTTTACTTCAAACTCTATCACACATTAAATCAACCGCGTGCAGCCTTGATATTGTCCCCACCACATTTTTAAAAGAGGTGATTGACACAATTTGACCCAGTTTATTATCTATTCTAAATAGCTTGCTGGAAAAATACATTTTCCTTCTGCTTTTAAACATGCTGTGGTCCATCCTCTTTTGAAGAAAACCAAACCATGATCCCTCTGTTCTTAACCCCTTTTGGCCCATTTCTAAACTTCCACTTCTTTCAAAGGTTTTAGAGAAGGTGGTATCAACCCAGCTTTTGGCTTTTTTGTGTCGATATTGCATCTTTGAGAAATTCCAGTCCGGCTTTAGAGCTTTGCATAGCGCTGAAACTGCCCTCCTCAAAGTAACCAACCATATCCTTTTAGCAGCCGAATGGGGAGATTGTGCAATTTTAATTCTTTTAGATCTAAGTGCAGCCTTTGACACTGTTGATCACACTGATTAAATTGACCGTCTCAACACCTGGGTGGGCATCAAGGACACTGCACTTGCCTGGTTTTATTCCCCACCTTTTAGAAAGAACCTTGGCAGTCTCCAAAGGTAACGACTCATCCTCTACAGATCAAATTACCTGTTGGTGTACCGCAAGGTTCCATTTTAGGTCCGATTTTATTTTCAATCTATGCGCTGCCACTTGGCCAATTATCCAAAGACACTGTCTCTTTTCATTGCTAGGCGACACACAGATTATACCTTCCTCTGAGACCTCAACCGTTGGATGGCACAACATTTTCTTCAACTGAATAATTCAAAATCAGAAATCATACTGTTCACTGCCCCCAAATTCTCCCGGTCAAATTAAGAGTGGCCTTTGCACTCTGTCCAAAAATATTCAGTCTGTTGCCAGGAACTTGGGAGCGCTGTTTGACTCTGACCTAAACGTTGAACAACAAATTTAAAAAATCGTCCAGTCCTGCTTCCTTCAACTGAGAACCATTTCAAGAATCAAACCAACACTATCACACAGCGACCTGGAAAAAATAATCCATGCCCTAACTTTCTCACGACTATACTCCTGTAACTCCCTTCTTTCCGGCACCATCCAAAAGTCACTCTCTTGCCTCCAACTACTTCAGAACGCAGCGGCTCGTCCCATCACCCCGTTCCTGGCTTCTCTCCATTGGCTCCCTGTTCAGTTCAAAATCGATTTTAAGATTTCACTCATCACTTTTAAAGCACGTCTGGGTCCGACTCCAAGCTACATCACAAATATGGTGACCTCGTCTGAGCCAGTGCGCAGCCTCAGATCCCAAGGCAAGGCCCTCCTGGCTATTCCAAAGTCTAGACTTAAAACTAAAGGCGACCGCGCCTTTTCTGTTAGTGCCCCCCGGCTTTGGAACGACCTGCCTGGGGAGATTCGGCAGAGTCAGTGACTCCTTTTAAAGCGCTTCTCAAAAGCCATTTTTTGCAGATCTGCTTTTATGTGATGTCGCCCCCTTTCTTAAACCTATTTTATTTTTTACATATTTATTTATTAATATTTTTTCCTTTACTTCTATTTGTTATTATCATATTGTATCATCTATTTATTTGTTTTCTGTCTCTTTATCCGCTTTTACAATTGAATTCATTAATTTAGTTACTGTTTATTAATGTTCCTTTGCCTTTTCATTTCAAGATCTAAGCTTTTATTTCATCTGTCAAAGCACTTTGTAAACTGTTAATAGCTATAAATATAGCTATTATTATTATTATTACTATTATTATTATTTATTCATGACATTTAATACACTGCGCTTTATTTAATCCAATTGTCTTCTGGTAATACTTTAACTTAAACTTTTTTAAACATAAAGTTGAATAGTAATTAAATAATACCTGTCACTTTGTATCTTTGTATGGTTGAGTCCAATCGCGATTGTTGAACACAAACTTCTTCAACAATACTAAACCGATCTGGACGAAACTCGAATGGCGCCATGTTGGAACTGCCCGGAATACAAATCTTATTAATTTTGTCAGTTACATCTGAACGTGCCGCCATCTTGGTGAGGAGCCGGTTGTTGACCAATCACTAGACTGCAATGCTATCATGTGACCTATGCGAGCCGTCATTTGCGCATGCAGTTTTTAACTAAATTATTTCACAATAATGGACTGATCCGGATCAGACTTGGACAACGGCATGTCCGGACTTTCCCGAATACACATTTTATTAATCTTGTCTGTGGGTGTGGCGGATCCATGACATCCATAGACTACTGTCGTCAGTTTTTAATTAACAATTGCAATTAGGTGATGTGATGACTCTGTAATAGTAATTTTTTTGTTATTTTCAAAGACTACGTATTTATAATTGAAAGTACTATATAAATGAAATTAAATAAATACACCCATCAGCATCTGAGTCACAATGTTCAGCTCACATGAGAGACAATAAATGAAAATCAAATAAATCCGTGCAGAATAGGAGACGCTTATTAAGTGTTGATGATGTCGCACAGTGGAAGTGAAGCAAAGTCGGAGTCAACAAACACACGTCCACATGGTGCTCCGTGGAAAACGACTGGAAGACTCCTTCATTATAATCCATTATTACCCTCCTTGTTATTATCGAATTCTGGTATCGAACTGGGTGTCGGTTGCAACTGTTTCTCAAAACCGCTGTCTTAAATATTTTATTTATATGTCATTTTTTATTCACATTTTTTAACCTTGACCACATGTAGTGCTCATTCCAGATCGGGGAGCTGTGAAAAGCATAGTTAACTGTTAATAAGGGAATAATAAAGGAATTATTAACCTTAATGACATTGTTCCCACTTTTCATCCGGTAGCTGCAAAAAGAATATTTAACTGTTAATATGGACCTTATTAACGCTTAACTTAATTAATTAACGCCTATTACAAGCGTCTGAATATAAAGCGTTACCAATTTTTTCTGTGTAACAGGATCCGCTGCTCTCAACCGATTTGCTCAAAATTGCCTCTCTGCACAAAGATGGCAAGTTCGCCAGCTACCCGGGGAAAAAACATTTTCTCGGCAAGAATAACACTCCGTCCTGCAATCTTTTCAGCAACCGATGTGGGCTCGCTTTGTGCTGCGGATCTCCTCGCAGCGGGGGGGACGCAGCTGCGAGGCTGCCACTCTGAGCTCATTTCGAACGTCCAGCTTTGATCTGTATTTTGTCTTGATTGAGGCAACATTACGCGCACACTACTCTCGCCTTGGTAACAGTGATAGAGAGAGTCATATAACCTGTTAATAATGGAGTCGGTTCCCGCCTCGCTCTTTGCTGCTGGCCCCGAAAGCAGTTCAGCTTTAGAGTAGTGGCAAGATTGAACGATCAACTCTTGGCTTTGCCTCTGTCAGAGACCAATGGAGTTTGATGGAATCCTTTATGAGATTTTTTTTTTTTTTGGGGGGGGGGGCGAGAGAGAGAAGAGAGAGAGAGAGAGAGAGAGAGAGAGCATGGAGAACTGAAAGCTCGGAATGATCAACACGGGTAAGATACGAAAAATGCCGAGTATACCGAGAGCGAGGGCGAGCGAGAGAAAAGGGAGTGAAAGAAATAAGAATATTGGGATGTAGTGAAGTGGAACGCTATGTTTATACCCCGCGACCTCTCTCTCGCCCTTTGCAAAAAAATCTCTCTGGTTTAGCTGCACTGGAGCCGCTGAGGTTAAGCACGGCCAGGAGGTTTCAGATGTCGCGTGAACCTTTCCCTGAAAATCACTTGACGCTGCCAAATGCATCGTGTTGAGTTTGATGCCGGCCGTCAAGTGATTTCACAATAAAGCCCGGCCTCATACACAGCTTAGCAACCAACCTTCTTAAGTAAATTGCTCAGAGCTAATTCTATTGATTTGATTGGAAACCACAGGCCAGGGAGGAGATTAAAAGGTCTCGAGATTTAGGGCTCATGTCGACCTTCGCCACCGGTAGCAACAGGTTTGGTACGGATGTAGATTTATGTTATTAAAGGACGTGGGTGCGGAGGGTGTGGCAAATGGTGAATTCCGAGGCCCGTGGCACTTTTCAAATTGGCTGCAGAATAGGAACCAAATTGGCCTCAGTGTTGTGGAAACCAGGTTTTTTTTATTTTTCATTTCAACCTGGGAAAAACACAGAAGCTAAATAGAAGGGGGCGCGGTCACTTCAGGGTCAGAATTCTCCGAACCGACAGGGATATCGCCGGGCAAACTGTGTTTCCCCACATTCAACATTCAAGCCTTATTTGGCGGAATGAAATATGGCTCTCGTGAATTTGTGGTTTACTCCATATCGGTATCTTTTCATAACATTTACTGCACGCCTACGTCAGAGGCAAATCTGACGCTTTAATCGCGAAAGGCCCAACGGCTGCGCTTAACTGCCCCGCTATTGTGTTGGGTGAGGGATGGAGCCCACCGCTCACTCCCCCTGCCTTTATCTCCCTCTGGTTTTCTCCATTTATTATTGTCCTCTCCCCCCTTGGTGCTCAATCTCTCTCCCTCTCTGTCTCCGTATATCTGCGTACGAGGGCTGATGTAAGCGTGTTTATCCGGGAGAACTCGTCCGTGAACGCCGACATCAGCCGCGGCAGATGAGCCTTGAAATTCATTTTGGGGCGAGCAAGAAAAATAAAAACTTTCTGCCCCCCTTTGTTTTTTACCTCTTTTCTCACCATTGGTTCATCCATCCATCCATCCATCCATCCATCCATCCATCCATCCGTCCATCCACCACCCCACACAACTCCATTCCCCCTGTTTGTCTCTCACTTCTGTCCGTTTTCTCCTCTCCCCCTCTTTCTCTCTCTGTCGTTTTCTTATTTTCTGTTTTTTTCTTCTTCTTTTGTCTCTTCTGTTTTTTCCTCACCCCTCTGCCTCACCCCTCTGCCATCTCTTGTAGTTCATTTTGTTTTATGGAAATGGATTTGATGATAGGGAACTTTGTTTAAACATGTGTGTGTGTGTGTGTGTGTGTGTGTGTGATTGCGTGTGTGTGTGTGTGTGTGTGTGTGTGTGTGTGTGCGTGTGTGGATGCGTGTGCGTGTGTGTGTGTGCATGTGTGTGTGTGTGATAGACTATGACTATGACAGCTCTATTTGTTCCCTCCTCATTCTTTGACAAATATATTTTTTTGAAATTGGAGAACTGAACACCCGGAGTAAGGTGGGAATGCACTGGAGAGAGAGCTGGAAAGATATGCAGCGGGAGGACAGGAGAGAATGGAAGCGGAAAGAGAGAAGGACAAGGCAGGCGTGTGTGTTTGTGGGTTGGGTGGGGTGGCGGGTCACTTGAGACATGCACTCCAGTGTTCTAAAATGCAGAACGCTGGAGTGCACGTACGATCCACACACACGCACAGGTGCAAGGACACAAATACAAGGTCTTAAGCAGATGCACAAAAACACACACGCAAAACCCTGCTCACATGCACATAAACAAACCGTTGGAAATATAATGAATTGTTTTTCTACTGTCGTTGGAGTTATGTTCTGTTGATTGACCCCTCAGTGCTGTTGTAGCTGTACAACATCATGCTAACACACTGGTGTGTGTGTGTGTGCGTGCGTGCGTGCGTGCGTGCGTGCGTGCGTGCGTGCGTGCGTGCGTGCGTGCGTGCGTGCGTGCGTGCGTGCGTGTGAGAGAGGGTGAGACACACAAATAGAGATGAAGTGTTCTTTACTCATCACTTATGCATGACTAAGATTTTGGCATTCTGTGTACTGTAAGTGAGAAGACTGTGTGTGTGTGTGTGTGTGTGTGTGTGTGTGTGTGTGTGTGTGTGTGTGTGTGTGTGTGTGTGTGTGTGTGTGAGAGAGAGAGAAAGTGAGAGCGCTAACAAGCCTTGAATGAAAGAATAAATTCATCCACCCTCAAATTAAGTAAAAATAAAACATTGTGCGACTGCGACCAAAATAGCTTACTTTCTAGCCTAACTTTGTTGCGCACAGATGAAAGGAGCGGCAATGTAGGTGGATAGATAGATAAATAGGTAGATAGATAGATGGACGGATATACAGATGGATCGATGGATCTGTAGAGGGAGGATAGATGGATGGATTGATGGATAGATTTACAGACAGGTGGATAGAGAGATAAATGGATCGTGGATGGAGAGAGAGAGATAGATGGATAGATAGGAGGGTGTGTGTCCTCTTGATTGACACATTTGTGTTGCACCGGAGTGGGTTCGCTGACGCATAGAGAGCAGGTGACATATGGTGAGGAGGATGAGGGGAAGAGAGGAAGAGAGAGAGAGGAGGCAGATGAGGACAAGAGACACATACAAAGAAAATGAAAAACAGTGAAGTGCATGGGAGGAAAGGGAGGAAGAGCGGAATAGTAGAAAACGGAAGAGATAGCGGAGGAAAGGACGATTGCTTTATTGCAGTGAGCCCGACAAAGGAGGAGGGCAAGAGAGTGACTGAGATGGTGTCCCCGTTATGCACAGGTCTTTATTAAGTCTAAATAAGGAAACGCAGTAAAATAAAATACATCTAAAATAAAAACACAATGTTTTTATTTGTCTTACACACAGCGGAGATGGCGGGTGCAGTTGCTCCCCGATTGCTCCCTCTCCGCGCCCCCTCCCCTCAGGATGGCGTCCTCGTGGCCGCCTATGTTGCCTATAGCGCCGGCCCTGATAAGACGATTCATTCACAATCTACATCCAAACACAATGAGACCCAGAGCTGTTGCTACTAGTCTATTCACATACTGACACCGGTGAGACGGGGAAGCCTCTTGCTGCGTCAAGCTTGATAATTTGCATATGTCACATGGACGGAAGAATCGTGTGCAAGGTGGGAGGGAGGGAAGGAGGAAGGGATGTTTTATCAATTGTGGATCAATTGTGTTTATGAGTGTATACGCCCCTTTATTTGTGTGTTTTATAGATAAGATAAGATAGTACTTTATTGATTCGCCATAGGGGGGAATATGATCGATAAAGAATGAAAGAGGGGAATGGCTTTCCCCTCACAGGGAAAAAAGAAGATGAGATGGATGGAAATACAGGTGGAATAGAGGAGGGAGGAATAAATGTGGTGAGGAGTGACACGACCGGATGGTGGGTGAAGGGGAAAAAGATAATACAGACTCGCAAACAAATGAGGGTGCTTCGGAAAATCAGATGACTGAGCAACGGCAGCGCAGACGGAGGTGGAGAAAAAGGGGGAGAGGGTAGGGAGGAGGAAGATAAACCTCAACTGTCAAGATCTCATCAGAGTGGAGTGCAGCCTCGGGGCATCACCACCTCCTACTACCAGCACCACTGGATTAGCAGACACACACTCACACACACACACACATACACACACACAAGCACACACACAGAGAATCCATGGGAAGTGTAGAGGGTTATCTGCTACCACCTCTAATAGTGCTGAAACATTGGCACGGTCGCATCAATTCCAGAGGTAAAAAAAATCCAATTCATTTTCCCATTGACGATGCTACAAGAATGGACGTTTGGCTTTCGTATTCCTCAACCTGGGGCGGGAATGATACCGTCCCGGGTGAATCGTTTGCACTTACATTTAGCGTTAGTGCCATCAATACATACATACAATACATGTTTACCACTAGTCCTCCCCAGGCCCAGGGGCCGTGGACTTGACTGATACAGCATCTGTTTCATTTTTTGGCTCAGTGGTGCTGAAGAGATTCAGTTCTGAGTTCATAGAAATGTGATAGAATGTGCCACAACATGTTTTCATACCCGATAGTATTGCTGGAATAAGGTTGGTACCACAGTATGTATGGCATATTAAAGGCATTCTTGTGCAAGTAAACGTTTCTTCATGTGTGCATGTCTAAAATACTGATAATGAAAGAGGGAGAGACCGTTCCTTTCAATTGGATATCATAATAGACAAAGGGCCAGAATTACGGACGTTTGCACTGCAGGGACAGTGCAAATTGTTGTGCACTTTCCATTTACGTCTGATTTACGACAGCAGAAGCTACCTGTACATGGGGAAACCTTCTAGTCACACGTTTGAATGAAAATAAAAGCTACATTCAGCCAATCCCGAGGAGGCTAAAAGTTTGTGATGTAAGAAGAGGAACGGAAAGAATCGTTGGTGGTGGAGGAGGTCAGTGTCGGGAGCAAATCAACCACGCACCGCTCACTGACTTGGAACAGACGTAAACCCACAAGCCCGACACCGAAACGATTAGGGCAGAAGTCAAAGTTCACAAGGTTTATTCCAGAAAACAGGCAGGGGTCAAAACCAGGAGATCAGTCAGAGAAGGCATACTTATCCGGCAGGGAGCAGGCAGAGTATCAGAGTCCAGAGAATCGGAGTCCAGTGAATCAGGCAGAGAATCAGAGTCCAGTGAATCAGGCAGAGATTTTGACGTAGGGCACAGGTGGTAGTGCAGGAAAGCGC